>NW_005842931.1:404682-423030 GCF_000455745.1 Alligator sinensis
AGAGTCAATTAGTATGGAGTAGTATCAGAATTGATTAAGGGTTACTTAGGGAAGCTAGGTGCTTTCAATCAGCAGTGCCAGGTGGGATGCACTCTGGGGTGCCAAAGGAATTGGCTGAAGTAATTTAACAGCCATTGGCTATCCTTTTTGAGAACTTGTGGAGATTGGGCAAGGCCCCAGATGGGCACTATATTTGTCCTTTTCTACTCATCTAAGAAATGGAAGAAGGAAGATCCAGGGACCTAGAGACCAATCAATCTGATCTCAATACGTGGAAAGATCATGGAGTAGGTCCTCAAGGAATTCATTATGAAGCACCTTGAGGAGAGCAAGATGATTAGCAACAGCCAGCATGGATGTGCCCACAAGAAAGTGATGCCTAACCAACCTGCTTCCTTCTACGATAAGATAACAGGCTCTGTGGACTGAGTGAGAGCAGTGGATATGATTTATCTTGACTTTAGCAAAGCTTTTTATATTGTATCCCATAACATTCTCATTTTGTAAGGAAATACAGACTGGATGAAAGTGCTATCAGGTGAATATGTAATTGGTTGGATCATCACACTCAGTAAATCATCATTAATTGTACAATGTCTAGTTACGAGGAGGTATCAAATAGAGTTCCCCAAGGGTTTTCTCTGGGCCTGGTATTGTTTAATATCTTCAAATGGTTTCGACAGTGGAATTGAGTGAATGTTCAGTGAATTTGTGGGTGATGCTAAGTTGGGTGAAATGGCAGGTGCTCCAGAGGGCAAGGCTAGGATTGATGTGGATTGATTGCAGATTATTTCTCCAGTCTATCAGATGAGATTCAAGAAGAACAATTGCATAGTCTTGCACCTGGGAAGGAATGATTGCTTACACAAATACAGACTATGGGATGAGTGGCTAGGCTGCTGCGCTACAAAGAAGGACCTGGTGTTACAGTAGATCAGAAGCTGGATTTGAGCCAACAGTGCATTCTTGTTGCTAAAAAGACCACTGGTATACTGGGTTGTATTAACAGGAGTGTCACTTGCAAATCAGCAGAAGTGATTATTTCTCTCTCTCCAGCACTGATGAGGCCTCACCTGATGTGCCCAGTTTTGGGTCCCACACTTGAAGATGGTTGTGGACAGATTAGAAGAGTCCAAGAACAACAAAAATGAGTAGAGGGCTCTTTGGCAACTTATCAGGAAATTGTGGTCTGAAAATATAATTAAAAATATGCACAGGTGAATCTCTCTAAATTGTTAAACATTGTGGCAAAGAAGGTTAATATTCAATGGAGTGAGCTCTCGGGTGGTGGTGGTGATTATCAGGAACCTTTGTTTTCCCTGAAAAAAATGGCAAATTCTGATTTTAAAACCCCGCAAATCCATGATTAAAATGAAAGGCCCCTCACTACCCCCACAGACCCTGCCAGGCTATAGGGCCAGAGACCTGGGTCTGCAGCCCCCTGCCCCTGGAAGGAGGCAGTGGCTACTGCAGCAGAGCAGAGCCTGGCTCCCTCCCTCTCTCCCCCACTGCCTGTTGGCTGCCTGCTGTGGGCTTGGGTGTGGTAGGGGCTGGCTCCGCACTCCAGGTGGGGCAGGAAGACCTTTGCCCCCCCAGGTCTATGCATGGTGCCTGCTGTGGGCTTGGGTTCCCTGCCCTGCTGCTCTCCCTTGGGGCTTCCACAGCCCAGCAGGTATGACCCATCTCTTTGCTGGTGAGCTCTGTGCTGCCTTGGCAATGCGTCCCTTCTGCACCTGGCAGCACTGACGGGCACAACCCCATGCCACTGCCTCTGCTGTTGCTGCGAGCACAGGGAACATACTACCAGGGCAGTGTGGAGCTTCCAGTGGCAAGGAGATCCCTGCGTGGCCCCACTGTTCCCTACAGCACTGGGTTGCACCGGCTGGGCTGCGGAGGCTCAGGGGGAGGGCAGCAGGGCAGGGAGCCCAAGCCCACAGTGGGAAACCTGTGCCTGCCCCCACCCCGTGCACAGATGCAAGGGGCATGTGCCCTCCATGGCCTCCCAGGAGTGCATGCAGTGGTGGGGAGCTGGCCATTCCACCCAGCCCCTGGACAAGCTGCCTGCAGCCATGCGTTACAGCCCTGGGCTGCAAGCCCTATGCACCCAACCCAGCAGCTTTGGGAGGAGGAAAGGAGTGAGCCTCCTCTGCACCCCTGTGGGGCCTCCCATCCCCCCGCCACGGCGGCTTGGCTTCTCCCCACCCTCAGGCCTAGTCCTCCCCTGCATTGGGCCTGGGCCCACTCCTCTCTTCCCCCCGCAACTGCAGCGGGGAGGTGGCGAGTGGGCCTGGACCCCAAACAGCAGGAGGGAAGGGGGAGCAGGCCCGGAGGGGGGGGACCCAGGGCTCCGTCCCCACCTGCATCTCCCCCCCGCATCCCATTCTTGATGGGCAATTGGCTAGTATTTAATATTCATAGACTGACTTGAATAAACTGGGGAAGTTTCACAATGAAAACTAAAACTCCTAGACTTTTCCCCCTTCCTCCTCCACTGGCCCCTTGGCCTTAGTTATTTCAGGAGGTTTGATTTATATGTATACATGTACATATTCATCATGAGCTGCAATACAAATTCAGAACGTGGTGGTCGGGCATTTTAGTTGTAGGGGTGCACCGATAAAGACTTTTTTGTCTGATACCGATGGCCGTTTATTGACCAGCTATATCAGCTGATGTCAGTCCAATAGCCAATCTGCAGCCTGGCTCCGTGGAGAGCAATGTCTGGCTGGTAAGTCTGTGGGGGGGGTGGGGGAGGGACAGGGTATGGGGGGTGCAGATCGAGGACCCCCCCTGCTGAAGGAGAGGATGGAGTAGGGCCAGGGTGGGGCCCCCATTCAGAAATGGGAATAGAGCCCTGGGCAGTTCGTCTGGGAGGGGGGCATCTCCCTGCTACTGCACGTACCCCTGGGGGAGGCATGGGGGCATGTTCCTCCAGATTTGGGCACAGGGTGAGGGCAGCCTGCCTGCTACAGGCTGGGGGCTGCACCTGCCTTTTCCTAGCAAGGGGGCTAGGCTGGGGCTGCACTCAAGGTGGGGTGGGCAGCAGCAGTGCTGAGGAGGTTGGCAACAGCAAATTTTGGGGTAGCTATACCCCACCCCATAGCCCGCCCTGTCCCAAATGCATCCTCAGCCCAGTCCCCTGCTGGGAAGAGGCCAGTGTAGCCCCTGACCGTAAAGCAGGCAGCTCACCCTTGTCTCCACGCACAAGTCTGCGGGGCATATGCCTCCCATACTTCCCCTGGGGGTGCATGCAGCAGCTGGGAACTGCCCTCCCCACCCCTCCTGGATGAGCTGCCTGCAGTTCCATCTTCTGCCCTTCCCTGCCCTGCCCCATCTGGGCAGTCCCTGCCCCACTCCCTTCCTTGCTATGGGGCCTCAATCTTCCCTTGCACCCACAGACGTACCTGCTGTACGCTGCTCTCCACGCTGCCATGCCATTCCTGGCTGCATGCATGCTGTGGCTGGGTTCATGTACGTGGCATTTATTGGTAACATTATTAGCTACACCAGCCAAAAAAAGCTAATTGCTGATTACGTCAATTTTCCTTTTATGGTACCAATCTGATATGAACTGATATATCAGTGAACCTCTACTTAGTTGTAATTCAGCCTTCTTCCATTGCTGGATTTAAAATAAAGAACTTAAGTACGCAACATCTGTCATATCTCAAATGATCCCAAAGCAGTTTGTAGCCTATTTGTCACATGGCTGCCACATTCTAGTATCTGAACTCATGCCATAGTGACAGCCAAGCGGAAGACAATGCTGTGCAGTGTTGGAGGTAGAAGAAATTTTGCCTGCATCACCAGGGCAGAATCATAAATCAAGGGATCTTTAATGTCCTTGCAGAGCAGCTTGGGCTTCTGCTTTTAAATTTCATAAAACTTTGTGGGGGCAGAAGGGGAATGTTTGATGTAATAATCATTAATTATCCACAGCATTGTTCCATGTTACTGTATTTCCAGTGAGACTTGCTTATTTGCACAGTTCTTACTAACAGAGTGTCTATTGTTCAAAATTCATCCTGGCAGGAGGCAAAGTTCCAAAGAACAGTTAAATATAGGAAAAGACATTTTGCATTATACAGTGTCTACTTCAACTTGAAATTTAACATATGCATACTATCACATCATAGATAGCTCATTGTAGAGTTTAAAGTGGCTCAGTTCAAACTGGGATTTGATAAACTTCTGTAATTTACCAAGCCTGAGCTACTTGATGTCAATCACAGGAGACTTTTCACACCATCTATATTATGCTCTTTTGTCTTTTCTGGCATGTGCTTGTGTGCATTAGCACATTGTATTGCCGATACCTGTGTTTTGGTCAGTAACAGAATGGTTAACCATTCTGGCTAGTAAATAATTTTCAGAATTAATTAGTCATTGAAATCAACAGGGGTAGTTTTCCATCTGCTTATGATTTTATGGTTCCCATAAAGGTTCTCTATGGGCTCAGACACTAATCTGTTCTCAGTTTGAGGTTATTTTCACATCTTTAGACTTATGTAATGTATAGTTCTTAGCAGTTCTATAACTCAAGTTGATTGAAATTTAAAATGCGAGGTGCAACATGAGCAAAAAGATATTTGAGCATTTCCATACCAATTACACTCTTTTGACTTGTGCTTATTGTTAGATAGCTAAAGTCATCCCAAACTGCTATTTGACCCTTGTTCTGATTAAATCAGGAAGCAAGTTTTGCTTTAGCTCTAAGCCAGCAGTTTATCTGTGTACAAAGTGCAATATGATCAAATATGTGGTCCAAAAGATTAATTTCAGTATGTTGTCTGCATTTCAATCTGGTGACAACTGAACTTCAGAACTTTTTTGCAGTTAGTGGAATAAAAAAAAATTGAGTTTCTTTTCTTGGTTAGCTGGAGAAACGGGTGTAAATTGTAATAATCTGACAAAAAAGCAGGAATCCCTAAGCATCTTCTACAAAATCCTTAAATTATTTTCCAAAGATTAAGTTTGAGGGAGAATTTTTTTTTAAGCATTTAAATTTTAAGGCATTGGGAAATATTGTACAGCAAAGTAAAAATGGCCTGCCAGCGCAAATCAATTATTATTCCTGCAGTCCATCTTCTTAGGCATGTTAGTAATTCAAAATAAAACTTACTCATCATGTTCACCTTCCCAAGTAATATTTTAGAAGATAATTAAAAAGTTGCATCTTGTCCAGTGGCCTTCCAAGACAGTGAATCAAGTAGCCACGCATTGTATGGAAAAGCACTAGCAGTAGAGCAACTGAGCAAGGATGAGCAAACAAACCTATTGCAGGGTTCAGCAAATGACTAAGTAGGCAATGGGGAGTAGATTACAATCAGACACTGAATAAGAGGTAGTCAGGTGAATGTATTATATCACCATAAACAGAAGACCAGAATAGTATTTTGAAACCACAAATAACACATGGGAGTATGCAACCTAGGTTTGTTGTAGCTCGTGTTCTGAATCACTTCCTACTACAGAATTACACAGAATGATTGCTCCTTTTGGACTCGAGTGGCTTGGGAGAAGCGATAAAATGTGGATTAGAGCCTGAAACGTCTAGCTTTGGTTAAAAATAATTGTGTACATATTTGGTTCTTCAAACACAGAGATGGAGCCCAAAATGAGGGCAGTGAAAACCAGGTATTTTAAAATTAGGTTATGTTTGTTTAAAGTTGCTCAGTACCCAACCCCTCAGTGGGTGCTTAGCTCCTGTAAAAATAGGACACTTTATTTAGATGTCTAGCTTGCTTCAGAGTTTGTTGATTGCTTTGAACTGAATGTTCAGCAGTCATAATTTGCAAGCAGGTTCAGTTTGTGAAAGAAATTAGGTTGTGTATTATTAATAGGCTCAGCACAAGGCACTTGCAATAAATGAATATAGTTAACTACTGTGGATTTGATGTTCCTAGGGTTTTGTAAGCTCTAGTTGCTTAACCAGTAAGTGGGTGGGCAGAACTGTTGCGTAACTTCTAAGAAATAGAGCTAGATACATTGAGCAAAAAAACGTTCTAGTAATTTTAGGATTACATTTGCTTTTTAATTTCCCTCTTGTCTATTGTAATTTTTTAAAGTCTCCCTGCTTTTGCGTCTGTTACAGTAGAACGTAAAGAAGGGTCCTGTTTACAAACATGATTTTACAGCTGGTGAGGACAAAGGACTATTGTTTAACATTGTTAACTGGTCATAGCTAAGACCCTTGTTTCAGTAAGGCTTACCCATGATCATAAGGGATTGTTAAAGTGACAGTTCCTGTCTTCACTGGTTTCAGTCATAGTCATATTTAGACTATCTAAATATAATTCCTTAAAGTCATATTCTAACATGACTTTTCTTTTTAAGTATAGGCAAGTGCAGGAAAGGGGAAACTATATAGGATAGGTGATGTAACTAACTAGGCAAAGAGATATATTAGGGCCTTCAGTAAAAACAGTCTTCTGATCTAATTGTAACAGTAGTAAGTTTGTTTTCAGATAAAATGTGACAGAGTTGGATGTTTCTTTTAGCAGTTCATCTTCAGATGGGCAGACTCAAATGTTGAACTGGTTATTATAAATGGATTATAAAACTTTGGACCAGATTTAGCTGGCTTCAGTAGGTGGAAACTGGACACCTAAGTCCCAAGAAGTTGTTCAGACTATTTTGGTGCTAGCACCGTAAAAAATCTCATTGTGAGGTTAAATCCAGTACATACCTGTTTTAAACTTCAGTGTCTCTGCTCAGGCTCGTGCATGTGCTCAGAACTAATCCAGAGTAGCCTCTTGTGCAAAGTCTTTGTGTTGATTTGGTAGGGATGCTGGATTCCTAACCAAGTGCATTTCAATCTCTGTCCTCAGGAAAGTTATTGAAAGATGGTTTGTATTTCTCCTTATCTCTCTGCATAGAAGTTTCTTGTTTGCGCTGTCAAACTACATACTTTGTCACAATGGTTACCCTGTGCGAACTCTGCCTGAGGTCAGTATGTATTACAGTATAGAATATCACCCACAGTTCCTGCAAGAATCGTTTAGATACAGTAAACTGGTTCTGAAAGCATTTTCACTTAATATGGACGAACAGTCAAATAGTTCTCTGTGCAGGTTAACCTAGTGCTAGTATGGACAGAATGATATTTTAAAGCTAACGCTTAATTTAAAAACAAATCCACATTGGGCACTTCTGAAAGAAGTAAGCAAGCCTTATTCCTCATTTAAATGGGGAAATTGAAACAGATGTTCTGTTTTGTCCAAAGCCACAGAGGAAATCCGTTTCAGTTAGGAAAAAACTTGTATTTCCTAATCCCAAGTGCTGGGCACAGGCATTACACTTTTACTAGTATTAGTGGTCAGAAACCATTTTCTACCTGTAACAGAACAAAAGTTAATCATGCAAAGCCAATTTATAACCATAATAGAACAGAAGTTTGGCGCACACAGACTGGTTTAAAAATGGCAGAACCCAGACTAAGATTTGCGCCCCCCCAGGACTAATGTGTATTCCCCCCCCCCCCCCCCCCCCCCCCCCCCCCCGGCCAAAGGGCAAATGTGTGTTCTTTTTGCTGCTGATTTAAATTACACTTTTTGCAGAAAACCAGGTAATTTAGAATGATTCTGCCTTGGGCTTTTGAATGTCTGTATCTAGCCCAGGTCTTTCTGCTAGAACTTCACTGGTTTTGCTTTCTTGTTGTCTCTTCTGATGTAGGTGCTGATGGATGTGATGGTATACCTCACACAGTTGCATGTATCTTCACTTTGCTTTTGTTTCAACTTTTAATGTAGGAGCATGTGTGAGAGAATAATAACACATTTTCTTGCAGTGTTGCTTTTGTAGAAAAAACTACTTGGTTTTTTTTTTTCCCTAAAAATTCTGAGCCTTTGCATTTAGCAATCTTTCCCATCTTTTGCTTTTACTAGAATTCGAATGCGTCTTGAGTTGCATGAACTGTGGTCAGGGGGTAAGGGAATGGATCTTCTTATGAAAGCCCCCTCTTGAAGTTTTTGCAGTGGAATTACAAGGCTTTGATATTTGTCTTTCCTGCCCACCGCCATTTTTCTATCTGAAAAATGGATGCATCTGCAGTCCCTGTCCTGCCTCTGTTTTTTCTGCTGTTGTTTGTTTTCTTTAAGTACTTGAAAGATTAATTCCTACTTGATTTTTGTTTAAATGTGCTCAAGACCCAGGGATTAAAGGCCTCCTACATAAAACTACTTGTGGTTGGGAAAACTGCCAGAACTTTTCGTAAAGGCATTGTGTTGCTTGCTAACTTGATTGTTCTATTGTTGAAGTAGACTTCAGCTTGCCATTCAGGTGCCGTGCGGGAAAACTGGTTGTAAGTTTATTTTTTTCCATGTTTACAGTGGGCTATATTTCTGTAACCTCTTAGGAGGTGGTTATTACCACCTCCACTAAGTTGTAGTGGAGCTACTATGGCAGTTCTTGGAGGCCTTGGATTTTCTTGATGCCATGCAGAGTGGTAAGGTTTTTGGCCTGCGTACAAGACGGAAATTGTTTTGGTTGCGTTGAGGCCAGATTTCCTAGAAATAGACAACTTCCCATTCAGACCTTAAAACAATCAAAAGCTGCTAACCAGGAGGCTTGTTGATGTACTGGCACTGAATTTAGCTAGATCAACTGAGTGGCTGTACCCTTATTAAAAGTACTGGGAGGTGGTTTTGGGCCATTGCTCTCCTCTTACTCCCTGTGCCCTCCTCACGTGTCTCCAAGAAGAACTCTGTTTCAGGGTGCTGCTTTTCCTCGTAGCTTTTAATTGTCTATTATCTCTCTTCGTCTTGGAATTATTTTTTTTATACACTGCAGACAACTTGACTGATATGAGTTGGGAAAATACCTGGTAAGACAGTTTGAGTGGTTATTTTTTATTTCTGTGTGCCTTTATTCTGAACAATGTTTTAAGAACTCTTCTTGAGCTTTTTAAAATAAATTATGCTCTTTGTCTTATTCAAAATAAACTTTTCTGACACACTTGCTGTGCATTAAAGTATAGTTATCTAAGGGGAGTTAACTCAGTAAGGCAAACCAAAGGTGGAAGCCAGGTATTGTTATGTATAAGGCAGTGGTTTGGAAAGCAGCTTTGGCTAGGGTTGCATCCAGTTGCGTTTTCTATTGTACTAGGGCTGAATGGCATGAGGCAGTGCAATGTGATGAATTATTCAAGAGCTATGACTTGTTTTCAAACAAAGGAGAAAATAACTTTAACTGTGCAGTAGGTTTCTTCATACTTCTGAATGTCTCTGAGATGATGCCTGTCCAAGCATTAGATAATTAATTCATTTATGCAGGACTTATTAATTTCATACTCTACTTTCTCTGTAGAAGAAAAAAAAGTTGCCTCTTATTTAGGAAAACCTAAGGGATTTGCATTACATGTACGTCACATTGTAGCACTGATCGGGAGATGAAAATGGGGATATGGCCTTGATGGAACAACATTGCACTTTGCCAACCCAGTGTGCAATACAATAATTGTTTATTGCAACATGGACCTATGCAAATATATTAAACAACTTATAATGAGCAGTTTTTCAGTTTGAGTAAAGTGAATCTGTTGTTTTAAAAGAGTCACATAACCATAGTGACACATGAAACCATGGGCCCATGGTCCAATTGTTGGCCCTCTGGAAAGTACTTGGGGATATTAGACCAACTGTTTTTTTGGAACGGGCTTGCCTTGAACCCACTCAGTGAGACATTGGTGGATTTGCATTTTAGGTAAGTCAAGCTTTTACCCCCCTGCTTCTGTGAGCACAGTTATAGCATCCTCAAGCCCCTTCAGATTTTCATGGCATTTGAGCCCAGGATGGGTGTTTCCTGCTTTCCTATTGGCTTTTCCCAATTCAGCTGTGCCACAACATTCCATCATGTCTAAACCTGAAAGCAAAGTTTGAAAACATTTATTATGGAAAGAAGGGAGCAGTGAGATAGATAGGCAGACTTGTTATGCTAGAGAATAAAGGGTGGTTCTTCTCTCCAGAACAGGAAAAGCTAGCCAGGGATAGCTGGAAGGTACATAACACATTTAAAATGCAGTTGGGAAGCATGCAGATGATTTTGAGTAGGTCATTTAATTTCCATGGTAAAGTAGGTTTACTTTTGGCTTAAGAAACTGAATCACTACTTGTAGCAATACATTTTAGGTCTTAAAGAGCCTGTGATCTTAAAAATCTGTGTTATAATTGAATACAACACTTAAGGTTAGTGTAACTATTAAAACTTTCTGCTCTGGATTGGCTCTAGGTTCAGCCAACTTCCTGGTCCCATCCCACCTCCCTGTCCCTTCCTCTTGCATAGTTTGTCTATGTTTCACCCAGTAAGGAGGTGAAGGAACAAATAATCCTACAAAATAACTCATGCTTTTATAAATATAGTATCCTGACGGGTCATTCAGGGTGGGGTGGATCTATTAACCAAAATGACGTTTAACTCCTCTCTTGAAACGGGCTAAAGTTCAGGTTGGATTTCTGTAAGATTTTCTTTGCAAATTTACCTTGCCTCTAGAGGCAAGTTACTTCAGCACACAAGGCCTACACCAAATGAAAATGGCATTATAATTCTTTCTGGGTATGAGTGAGGGCAATAGATTAGCTTCACAAAAGTATTTTTATTTCTGGGAAACTGGAATTTGTCCCATTACATAAACTTGCTGTTGCAGTTAAAATGCTTTTTTAACTATCACAGTTATGCAGAAAAGAGAGTGCTTGTTTCTGCCCCAGGAACATTTGCCATGGTAGTGATGCAGTACAAAAAGCCCTTTAGTTTGACTCTTGTTATAAAACTACCTTGGCTATGTGCCAAGTGCAGCCTTCATTATCTATCAAAACGCTCTTAACTCTTATCAGCATCTTTAAGGTTCCTTATTTCTCTCCCCCCCCCCAACAAAATCCTTTATTTTAGGTGATACTGATTGGTTTATAGTGAGGCATTATTGGGATAGGACAAATTGTTACAGCATGTATATGCAGTGTTTGATTTTTCAATTATTTGGTAAATTGAAAGTTTTATGTATGAAGTAGAGATGATAGTAGTTAGGTGCAACACTTAGTATAATGGTTCCTTATTTCTCCCCCCCCCCCCAACAAAATCCTTTATTTTAGGTGATACTGATTGGTTTATAGTGAGGCATTATTGGGATAGGACAAATTGTTACAGCATGTATATGCAGTGTTTGATTTTTCAATTATTTGGTAAATTGAAAGTTTTATGTATGAAGTAGAGATGATAGTAGTTAGGTGCAACACTTAGTATAAGATTAAAAGAATAAAACATTAAACTCAGAGGGACTTACCTTTTTCTCTCTCTGTTCCCCCTGTTATGTTGAGAACTAGGAAACAAATCCGAGTATAAGCAGAAATGGCCTGGTTCAATGGCTAGTAAGCAGGAGGAAAAATCCTTTTTTTTTTTTTCAATGTCCAGACCAGGGGTCAACAGCCCTCAGTGTGGGTGCTAGAGCATGGTATGTGAAGGCATTTTGTTTGGCAGATGTACCTTAGGGCGAACAGCAGGGAAGGGGCCAGGGCTGTGCTGCCACGGCAAGGATTGGGCCTTTCGCAACTCCCTTGCTGTCCGCCTGGAGGTGTGCATGTACCCGCTACTATCAGGAAGCCAGGCAGGGGCTCTGCAGATCTCCCTGCAGTGGCTTTCAGCCTCCCCACCTGCTGTGAGTAGCCCAGGCTCTGAGGCGCGTGTGTACCTGCCACCTGTAATGAGCTGGCTTGCAGCCTCCTGGCTGCCTGCCACAGCTGGCCTGGGCTCAGGGCAGGCCCCTGCCATGGAGCCCGGGCTACTTGCAGCACATGGCAGGGAGGCTGCAAACCACTGTGCTGGGGTCTGCGGAGCCCCAGTTTGGCTAGTTGCTGGTGGCAGGTGTGTGTGCACCTCAGGGTGGACAATGGGGAAGGGGACAGGGATGTGTTGCTGTAACAAGGGTTGGGCCCCTTGTGGCTCTCCCACCATCTGTCCCTGTCATGCCAACATCTTACAAGTTGAGGTTGGGTTGCTTTTGGCACTCTTCCCAAAAATGTTGCCAATCCTTGGTCTAAATTCAGCAAACTGCAACCTGTGGCATAAATAACAACCAAATAGACTTAGGATGCTGCTAGCATCAGAGAGAAGCACAGCTTGTTTTAAAACATAGGTGTTTTGCATTCAACTCTTGGGGAGGGATCAGTTTGCAATTAAAAAAACAAGCAAACCAAAATTTGACAAAAATCATCTACATCAGTGTTTAGCTTCTGGCTCACAAGCTGAACCCACCCTTCAGGGCCACATTATCTGGTTCATTGGATTCCTTGCCTCACTGTCTCCTGGTCTAGAAATTTTGGCTTCCAGACCTGTGGCAATTAACACTGCCACAGCACCCCCCCCCCCAATTTCTGGTCTGGGGAGGAGCCCGGTGGGCAGGGTGACACTGCCTCGTGCCAGTTTACACTAGCGTGTAGTTTTGTTTCATGGTTGGATCCAACAGACTGCATCTGTGGACTGACTCTGCATACTGACCCCATGCTGGATCTGGCCTGTGCGCTGGTTCCACACTACCCATCTGGCCCACAGAGCAGGTACGTTAAGCATCTGTATGTAAAGGGCTGAGACTTCAAGTGTATGTATGGTGGTGGTGATTTTCAACAATAAGCTTGTTCAAAACTGCAGAACTCAGGCACGTGGGAGGATTGTGTTCTGTAAAACCTTTTCTTTGCTGCCTTCAAACCAGGTGCTTATAAGTATTGATGCAACAATCCAGTGATTGTACTTCACCTTTTTTATAGGTGTTTGCTGTTCAAATTTATTTTCTTATTTACATAGTATGCTAAAATAACTTTCTCCAGTGTTTTGTAGTACAGTGTATCAATTTATTTGAAGAGACATTGGGAGTTTTGAATTGGGACATCAAGAAGAACACTGGGTGGGGGGACATCAGGATTTGGGTGTTTAGGCACTTTTATGGTTGAGTAGCTTCAAAATCTACGTTTGATTTTCCCCCCCTCTGGCACGTAAGAAAATGATCATGATCATGCCCACACGTACTGGGTTTTCAAGTAAAGAAAGCCACTAGATGGTGAGCTTACTCTTTCCTCACAGGAAGAACGACTCATGAAGGCAGCTGATCAGAACTGTACAGTTCTCTTTAAAGATTTATTTCTCTTCTCTGGCATAACTTGCTAGTGCCAGAGCCAAGCCCTGTATCAGATGGAGGAAAATGTTTTGGAAACTTCTAGCTCACTCTGACATTGAAAGTCTCAAATGTAGATCCATAGCAGAGCTGTTTCAGGTTACTCTTTATTTTAGTGTACTAGCACTTCTTTAAGGCTGCCTTTACGGAAGTGGGTTAAGAAGTATGAACTTGTAAACCAAGTTGCTATACACGCCCCTGTCTGAGAGACGATGATATGGAAAGAAAAGGAGGAGCATCACTTGTAAGCTAAGGCAGCAATAGGATTAAAACACTTGAGGGAGGACAGGGGAACAAATTTAACACAGGGTTTGGCAAGTGGCAAAGTATGAAACGGAGAGAAGAAAGACTGGAAACCTTTGGAGTTTGACACTGACTTAAAGGTAGTTAAAAGGCAAGAGTCAGCATTGTGATAGAGACGTAAAAGGACCAGAATGTCTTCCTGGGAGCACAAATACCATTTAGGTGCTCTAGCGCTCATCCTGTGGTTGCTGTCTTCTGAGTCACTTCCAGCTGTCACGAGGACTGACCTGTTCAGGTTTTACTTCAGTGCTTCCTAGTAGTACAATTGATTCACTGGGAGAAGCCATTCTGACTAGAATGTCTTTGGGAAGATGGCATCCTATTTGCATGGATGGTGGCTGGGTATGTACACTGACTTCAGGGCCTGAATAATAACTGGTGAAGAAGCGTACTTCTCAGTTTCTTTTGTATCTGTGCCTTACCTGAGACACGGTGCTTCTCTTGCAAATTTGAATGGGGGGAGGGCAAAAGGAAGGAGAGCGAGGGAAGGGGAGTGTTTGTGAAATCTGCCAGCTTTCATGTATGGTCACACACTTTTTTTTATACAGGTTTCCCTTGATTTAAGCGATGCATGTGTTCCCAGAGAACAGCACATAAATCAAATTTGCATAAAGCAAACCCACTTTACAATGTAACAAATAGGGATCGGTTCCCATGTGGGGGAGGGAGGCTAGGACTGTGGGGGTGGGGGATGCCACTCCCAGGGCTGCACAAGACGGCAAAGCAGAAGGAACAGAGCTGCACTCACCCCAGCCCTGGCTGCAGCGACCCCAGGAGCAGCCAGTGCCACTTGCCTGCAGCTGCTGGGCTGCAGTGTGCTCCGCCTGTCCCCACTCACCTCTGCTCCTGGGCTGTGCAGTGTCCTGGTGCAGGCAGCTGATGTCGGCTGCTCCCGGGGCCACTGCAGCTGGGGTTGGGGTTGGGGTGCCTGGGGCCACGGCTCTTTCCGCTTCCCCCAGAGACTTGCCTGCTTGGGTGGGGGGTCATCTATGCTGATCGCATAAGAGCGAATTTACCTCATATTTAACAAATTGCTTGAGAGAGTCCAGAGAAGAGCCATGCACATGATCGGAGGTCAGGGAAGCAGACCCTACGATGACAGGCTGAGAGCCCTGGGGCTCTTTAGCCTGAAAAAGTGCAGGCTCAGGGGTGATCTGATGGCCACCTACAAGTTTATCAAGGGTGACCACCAGTATCTGGGGGAACGTTTGTTCACCAGAGCGCCCCAAGGGATGATGAGGTCGAATGGTCACAAACTACTTCAAGATCGTTTCAGGCCGGACATAAGGAAGAATTTCTTTACTGTCCGAGCCCCCAAGGTCTGGAATAGCCTGCCACCGGAGGTGGTTCAAGCGCCTTCATTGAACACCTTCAAGATGAAACTGGATGCTCATCTTGCTGGGATCCTATGACCCCAGCTGACTTCCTGCCCTTTGGGCAAGGGGCTGGACTCGATGATCTTCCGAGGTCCCTTCCAGCCCTGATGTCTATGAATCTATGAAATTATGGGTCTAAATATGCTCATTGCATAAAAGCGAATCTGTGTATAAAGAACCCTCAAATCGAGGGAAACCTGTATAGAGACGTATGTGAGCAGATGAGCCTTTAGTGTGACAGGATGAGGCTTAGTTTGGAAATTCATTGCTTCACCTGTAGAGGGAGTGCTGTCTCAAGATGAGAAGATTGCCTGCATGGGTTACCAGGGAGTTATTGAAACTGATCTCTAACTGGGGGCTTCAGGTTTCTTCACTGAAAGAGTTCCCTTGTGTTTTACAGCAAATGCCATTTCAGCTACTTGTTTCCATATAAAATCACTGCAAGTACATAATGGCTGTTGCCAAAGCATTTGGTGGAATTGATCTAAGAAAACTTCTTTGTTACCAAAAGGAGCAAATTGGTGTTGTGTGTATAAATATAGAAATTGCATAATTCAGACCTCAGTTACTTTTAGCATGAGTTCAGTACCTTTCAGTAGGTAGGAGCAAACGTTCTGGTGAAGGTGAGGGCAGCGTGGGCTTGCACTTAGTAACTTTTTCTCCACTACAGAGGTGGAGTTTCTGAATTAGAGATTGGTGAGAAGGGGAAGCTAACATGCCTGTCTGTGCTGTACTTTCTCTTTGAGTAGTAGGAGTGCCCTGAAAAATCTTTTTTTAAAGGGATCTATATATAATCTTACTAGAACATACCTAAGGGCATCGTGCCCCAGCTTAAGCCATGTAGCAAACTGTGAAATAGATTGGAGAATATTTTATCCATCAGTCATACACAGCATTCACAGAGTGAAACTCGACAGCTTCTTTAGACAGCTAAGCATCATTTTAGGTCAGGAAGTAGAGAATATTCTCATCTGATAGAATGGATATATCCAAAAAGTGTTTCTGAAATAAGCATTATGCCACAAGAGCATTCCTTTTAATTAAAGTTGGATTCTTGTCCAAACAAGTGTTCAGTTAACACAATTCTAATATAATAAGGGGTCTGTCTGTCTGTCTGTCTGTCTGTCCCAGCCGCCTGCGGAGGGTTCGGGATTGAGAGTGTGGTCGGGGGTAGAAAGGTAAGAAAGGTTTATTCACTTAACAAAAACACAACTACGTGTAGATAACAAAACAAGGACAGACGATAATAATTTGCGTTGGCAACTTATTGGCAGTCACCTCTGATGCCTTATGTTCGACAAGTTTCTCTTCTGCAAAGCTCAGTGAAGTCAGGCGTCCCCGATCAGTGCTGTCCAAGGGATACCAATAAGGACCCTGGTATTCAATCCTTGGGCTTCTTGAGATCCACAGGCCCAATGATCCAGGCCAGCAGCTAATCTTAAATCACAAGCTTCTTTTACAGAGCTGCATCTTCCTTCTAAATGATTTCCGGATGTGCCAGCTAATTTATAACTTCTGAGCTATTCTGGTAACTTTCAGCCATTCAGATTCCTTTTACTTCAACTGTCCTTAGACTGACCAATAGCAGTACAAGCCTTGCATTCTTCTGATAAGGTTAATTTTAACTACACCACAGGGCCTACTATTACTTCTATAAGGCTTTGCTAAATTTACTAGGCCTTACTTCATACAAGGCCTTACTACATCTTAGACTTTAATTAGGCTCTCAGCAACAACATATAGCTTAATATCTGAATAAATGACAGAAAAACACTTAGTCTAATCTTCATAGAGCCTTCAGCAAGCACCTTTATCACACAGGCATAATTTTCAGCTGTCACACTGGTTACTGAAACAACCAGAGTGTTCCAAGAGCATTACGGACAGGAGGTGTGGCAGAGCACTGCTATGATGGTGGGGACGGAGTGGGGCGAGGCCAGCACCATTGGCCTGGCCCCTACTTCCTCCCTGGAGGCGGTGGTTTGGAGGGGGACAGAGGAGAAGGCAGGGCAAGCCCCCACCTGCTCCTGGGAGGTGGTGGTGGCATGGAGGTGGGGAGGCTTAGGGTTAGCAAACTTCCTCCCTTCCTCCCCCCCTCCCCCCAGTCATTCTTGACGGGCAATTCGCTAGTAGGTCATAAGAACATAAATGCCATGTTGCATCAGGCCAGAGGTCCATCTAGCTCAGTACTATGCCTCTCTCTGTGGCAGAGTGGATATTAAAGGAGAAACTATATAAATGAAGGGTTCATCTAGGCCAAGGGTGGACTTCATTTCCCAGCAGCCCCTGCCTGCATTGCTGCAGTTGGAAACCCTGGCCCTCTGCTGGTGGTGCTGCTGTTTGGGGTCTTCATGGAAACTAGCTGAAGCAACCTGAGCAGGGGCTGCTGGGAAATGGAGTCCAGTCACTGGCCAGGTCCCTCATTTTGCCCACCCCTGATCTAGAGCCCTCATCCCTTAGAACTTCCAGCCCAGAGGCCTACGAAGTCCTAATTTGTTGCACTCCTATCACATTTAATATCCCCCGACAGATTTATCCTGCATGAATAAATAGTCAACAAGTAACTAAGTTACGGGTGAGATAAAACTTAAAACATTCTCTCTGCATATAATGCAAAATACAGAAGTTTGTTTCATACTTGGTCTTTCAGAGGGCTATACATATAAAGGCACTCTGCCTTAGATTAGAGCAGGAAGCAAAATGTGTGCTGAGCATTGAGTTCAGCTTGTACAAATGTACACTTAGCATTTTCTTTTGCTTTCTTTGTGAGGTTAATGATTAAACGGGATTTAAAGACTAACCAACACTATTCCAAGGGGTAATTTCACTGTCATCCTGTTGTGCAATTCCCAGGTTGTTTTCTTTAACAGTAGGAAATTATTTTTGTGGACCATAATTCATATTTGGGTCACAAGAATATATGAAAGGGGCACTGTTCTTTCTAGCAGTATTACATTGGATAGTTCCTTTATCATTTGCTTTGAAAAGTGTTTATGTGAGAGATGAGAGAGCTCTCAATAAGATTAGACAGTATTTTGAAGGTTTGTTCTTACGTAGGTAAGGACATGGATCTCAGAGCAGACAAGCCCAAGGAGATAGGCGAGCTCAGCATAGGTGTGGAAGGGCAGTTGGGCCATCTGGAGAATCTCCTTACACAACATGTATTCCCTGGGAGCTGTATCCATTGAATTCACAGCACCTTTGTGCTGGCAGGGCAGCATTGGAACGTTGACAGTGGAAGAGCAGATCCAGTTTATATAGACCAACATGTTGTGGAGGGAGGAGGAGCAAGAAGGGAAGAGGCCCAGTGTACTCTCTCAGTCCAGAGCAGCAAATGAGAAATATGTTGCATGATTCCCCTTGAAAATACTGCAAGTGAGGTGGCTGAATGTGGATTTTATGTAAGGTCCTATTGCTGGGTCACTGTCTTTCATCTGTTGATAGCATTCATTTTTCTAATGATATCAGTATTCTGAGCAGGACCAGACAAATGTACAGCTTTGGAGTTTCAGC
>NW_005842931.1:423040-447640 GCF_000455745.1 Alligator sinensis
AATATCGGGTAGCTGAGAGAGAAGGAAGTGGTCAGAGAAGAGACTCAATCCAGCAATTAAAAAACCTAAACCTTCTTCTCTTTGGAAAAAATAAATGCACTATGCACCCCACCTAATGTTCTGCTCAAGAACATTTGAAAGAAAGTCTGTGTTAACTCCTTCAGTAATGCACAATGGTGCAATGCTGGTGTTCTGCCTGTTTTGACAGGAACTTGAAAAATCAAGTGAGCTAAGTATTAGTTTCTGCTGTTGAGCTTCCTCATTCACATGCAGTGCAGGCATTCAGTAAATGATTATAGGGAGTACAGAAAAGGTAGTTCTAGTTGAAAGACATTTGGCTATCTCAGCAGTGGGTTTGGTTGGGGTTTTTTTTTGGGTTTTTTTTTTTATTCCAGCCCTGGTGTAGCCTTGATTGAACCTTTCCCATGTTGGCTGTAGGCCAGGCGCAGTTCATAATCACCTGCTCTATGTAGTTCATAAATTACTCTTTAAATCCTCCTAGATGCCTGTGTGTGGTTATTAATCTTGTATATTTGTAGAATTTGAATTCCTGACCTTAGACGAGCTTGGTATTATTGAATGTTATGTCTTCTAGAACAGTGTTTCTCAACCCATGGGTCACAAGAATATATTAAAGGGTCGTGAGCAAACTTTAAAAACGGGTTCTCTTTTAAAGGAGAAAACATGGGAAACTGGCTTTTCCCTTGCAGGCTGGCAGAGTTCCAGCCTGCCAGGGGCTGGTTTCCCCCCCACGCCCCACCCACTGCCCCGGGGGGGGGGGGGGGGCGGGGCAGCAGCTTGGGAGTGAGGGGCACTGGGGCAGGACTGGCCATTGATGTTTAAAAATGGGTCCTGGTACAAAAAGTGGAGAACCACTGTTCTAGAGAAACAGTGGGCTGAAGTTTCCTTAGTGAGATTTATGTACGTAATATATTAATCTTTGTTACTGCTGCTGGCTTGCTTTGCCAGTTGGGAGTGTTAGTGTGTGTTTTCAAAATCCATTTTTGATGTGTGTTCCGCTGTTCTGTTTAGGACCATCAGTTGGGCTCACCATACACAATACCCCATTCCCTCCCTCTCTGCAGAGTACTGGATCTGTTGTTCTGTTCCACAGGTTCCCAGACTCTTCTTACTACATACCCCCTTCCAGATATACCAGCTGCCCACATACCCATCAGGATACATTTTATATCTTAATCCCTTAAATTATCCTGAAAACTAAAGTTGCCATTACACCATTTCTCCCACGTAACCCCCAGAAATGTCTTATGTACCCCCAGGGGTATGCGTACCACAGTTTGGAAACTCCTAGTCTAGTCCATTCAGCTGGACTAAATTGATAGACTTCTGCTGACTAGGTGTGCACAATGGTGCCATCACCCTGATGCTTTAGTAACTATTCTCCCTTTCACTTCAGGTTCAGAAGCTCAAAGCATGGATAAAAAAGGATATCGACGAGGGAGCTTCCAAAGCAGCACTAGCGATGAAGATATGGTGGAGATAGAAGGGGTTACCCTGGACTTCTCCATGGCGGATGATGTTCCCCCACTGGACAGGGAGATGGGAGGTAATGCTTATGCTTTCTCTCCTCTTCTAGTTCCTTTTCACTGAAGCATTTCCTGTAAGATGTTATTTTTTTTCTTTGACTATAAACTTATGGTTGAAGAACAAACTGTTCTAGTTTCTGGCTGAAGTGGCCAGGCTGTGGAATAAGGGCCAATAGCTGACCTGTTGCACTCCTAATATGACCATGAGACAATGCTGTCTATAGCAGTGGTTTCAAAGGTAGCTTTGTATACACCAGTTTCATTTCTGTGTAGCAACCAACTGCTCAGTCATTTGCTTCCATTGATTTCTGTTAACATAGCTTAATCATGATCAGAACGAGATGTTGGCTGGGCACAAAGTAGAAACTGTGGAGTCTTTCCTTAAAACAGAATGAAAGGCAGGAACTACAGTACATTAGGGACCTCTGTGCCATAGGGAAGTGCTTATGACTTCCTTCCTACAAATAAATTACCTGGCTATACACACAAAGTAGCTTGTCCAAGAGGGAAACTATTTTCTCTCTATATCTTTGTTTGTTTGATCATTTAATACATTTAATAGGTGCTAAATTGCCTTCCACAATTTTCTTTTGTTTTCAAGTTTTACCAACAATGCTTTCTAAGAATTTCTCAAATCACGGCAGACAAGCAGTGCATCTGGCCTGAAACAGCCTATTATATTAGTATAAACAAACTGCAACCTTGGGACAGCTTTGTCCCAGAAATTCAGTTATTCTCAAGCATTCAGCCCCCATGCCAAAAATGTTGGTTTCCCTTTTTTTGAAATGATAGAAATTATTTTTAGACACTTTAATCTTGGCTTTGCTTTCTGTTCTGACTTGCTGAGTTTTTAAAATTTTGAAGACTGAGAAATTGCAGCCCAGTCTATTGAACTGATTAATGTAATGCACATTTTAACTTAGCATGAAGTGATTCATTGAGACCGAGCTCACTTGCAGTCTGCGTTGCAACAATGCTGGCCACTTTTACATATGAAAATAGATAAGTATCTTGTTTCAGGGGTGTATTTGGTAGCCATGTTGGTCTGAGACAAGAAGACATACAACAAACTGCAGAAAAGGACAATTTTCTTGTGATTTCCCAGTTGGTCTAATAAAAGGTATCATTTTGGAACCAAGAGTTCTAGTTTTTAGTATGTGTAAGTGTCTTGTTTGTATTCTAGAAAACCTGTAGACTGCTGATAAAGAACAAGAAAAGGATGGATTGTGTGTGGGGGGGCTTGCTTAGAGAGAGAGAGAACACTTAGAATATTTTTAAACTCCGTAATGACAAAAAATGTGGACAAATTGAGGAGCACTTTAAGAGGCACAAACAAAAACAGTCCTTTTAACTTTTTATTACGAGGAAAGACTGTAAGATTTAATTATGAATAGCTGGGTTGATTGGGTAAAGAGAATGGATGTGCATTTGAAAGATTTAAACAGTAAGGAGGGATAGGACTTGTTCAGGGTAGTAGACAGGTATGTAAGGACAAGCAATCATGTTGAGCAAAGGAAAATATTAAATGCATCAGAAAATGTTTAATTAGGTGGTACATGCCTGTTGATTGTGTCTTCCAACCTGAATGAATTAAAGTGATCAGTACCCCTGAAGGGGAACTCAGCTGATGCTGGCCATGGGGGTTCATCTGTCCATGACTTCCAAACATGTTTTAGTTGTGACTTTCTTTTATGCCACCATTTCTTTTTTTTTTTTTTTTTGTCTTTTGATGGTAGTCTTCTGGTGGCTCAGAGGAAGGTGCCAAAAACTGATGGCTAAATAGATATGGCACAATTTGTCCCCCACTCTTTGTAAAGGCTTAATTAATTGGTTGTTCCTTCTTATGTTAAAAGAGAAGAAGAACAAACATCCATTGTATTTTCTGTCAGCGTTTCATTTTACTTGCGTTTATCAAGTCCTCTCTCATCTGCTTACAAAGATTAGCAAGACTACATTTTTATACAAATTCTTATTAGTTCTGTGCATTTTTCTCTAGCATCTTTGATTGGATGACCAGTACTACACACAGCACTTCATGTGCACATGCACTCATGAATTATGAGATGATACAATAAGCATTCACAGAGCAGTCTAGTTCTGTATATCTAATGATGGGAAGAGGCGTTCCATCTTTTTCCATTTAGCATTTCAACCTTGAAAGAATTCCCTAATATTTTTCAGACTTGCTAGAGCAGATTGCACCTTAGTCTTATTGGGTCAAGCTAGAGGCTAGGTGCAGATTAAGTGAGGTGTAATTGCAATGATTTATTGTAATGTTTTTAAAGTTCTCTCTTCAACAGTAAAAGCTATTCATATTTTTCATAAGTAAACATGGAGGAAAAAAAGGGGAGGTTTCTTTAGTAAAGACATAAATACACACTGGTTGCTGGTTTATCATTATAATTTGATGATTGTGTTGTCAATATGTAATATAGAGACACAAAAAATTACATATTGACAACACAATCGTCAAATTATGATAATAAACCAGCAACCAGTGTGTATTTGTGTCTTCAGTAAAGAGACCTCCCCTTTTCTCCATGTTTACTTACGAAAAATGTTAATAGCTTTTACTATATGTATGTATGTGTGTATGTATGTATGTGTATGTATTTAGTCCACTAAGAGTAGTTAGATATGCAGAGGTAACTTGAAGACTAAATAATTTGACAAGTCTTCCTGATGTACCAAAAAACAGCTACATAAGCAGCAGCACTCATATATATATATGAGTGCTGCTGCTTATGTAGCTGTTTTTTGGTACTTCAGGAAGACTTGTCAAATTATTTAGTCTTCAAGTTACCTCTGCATATCTAACTACTCTTAGTGGACTAAATACATTTTTTACTCGGGTAGAGACCAGTTTAAAATAAACTACTTGGCGGGGGTGGGGAGAAATGAAAATAGTATAATGCGTGAGATTCATTACTACTCTAAGCAGCACTTTTTCTTTCCCTTCTCTTCCCTGCACTGTGACAGGGGTTCACCAGAAATAACTGTTCTTGCTATTCAAAAGAACTGGCTTGTAGATTCCACAAATGGATAGAAAAAATAGAGATCTATACTTGGTTAATAGAAACACTTTTTTAAAGTGAATATCACTGTTTTGTTTATTGGCTTAGGTCAGGGGTGGACAATATATGCCCTGTGGGCTTAATCTGGCCCCCCAGGCAATTCCAGCCAGCCCTCAGGGCCCCTCCGCCTGGACCTGGGCTGCCCCCCTGCAAGCCAGCAGGTCCCTGCAGGAGGTGCGGCTGTAGTTACTAAGCAACCAAACCCCACGCAGGCTGGCCTGACCCGGCCCCACCTCCAGCCAGGGGTGCACGAGACAAGCCTCTGCTCGCCAGCGGCTTTTGCTGGCAACCCTGGGACAGTTTTCAGCCTCCCCGCCTGTGAGCCTGGGAATTCACGTAAGGGCTCAACTGGGCGAGGGCTGGGGCCAGGGCCTCCTGCTGGGGGAAAGGAACAGGGAGCACAGGGAGCTGCGCGCTGTGAGGCCGAGTCAGCCAGGGACTCGGGCAGGAGTGCAGGAGCTGTGGCTATGGGGCCAAGTGGGGCAGGCCCCGCACCCTGCCACCATGTGTGGCTGAGGACTTGGCTGTGAGCACTATGGGCTGGGCTGGTCCCCCACACTGCCACCACCTACGACCAGGGACTTGGGTGGGAGTGTGGAAACTGCATGTTATGGGCTAGGGATGTGTGGGCCCGGGGCATATCAGCCCTGTGCAGGGCTGGGGGTTGGCAAGTAGCTGGAGAGTGTGTGTGTGTGTGTGTGTGTGTGTGTGTGTGGGGGGGGGTTGTCAAGTGGCCAAAGTTGGGAGAGGGGGTGAGCAGCTGGAGCAGAGCTAGCGGCAGCTGCGGTGGGGCCTGTACATCATTGTCTGTAGGGCCCAGGGTGGTCACCCCGATTCACACCCCCTAGGGATGGCCCTGGTTGCGGGGATGGCCCTGTACCCTGCCACCACATGCAGACAGGGACTCACATGGGAGCGCTAACTATTGGGCTGGGTGGGGCTCTTCCTGCATGCTGCTGCTACCTGCGTCCAGGGAGCTGAGCAGGGGCTGCGCGGGGCTGGCCCTGCTTGCTGCCACCACATGTAGATCCAGGGGCTGGCGCACTCCAGGAACTCTGGGGGCCCCCCCCACGCACAGCCTCACTCACTCACCGCCCTACTATAACCCCACTCACACCTACACCTTCCCACAGCCCCCACCTGAACCATATACCCCACACTCACCTCCCCACCCTCCCCCACACACCCCACCCACCATACCCAAACTGTGCACATACACATACCCCCCACACACAATATACAAGAGTAAGACTGTATTTTGAGCTATTATGCAATTGCCTCTTGATAGACTATACAAACACACATGAATCAGGACAATTAAAAAAAAAAAAAAAGTTATACTATATATTTGATTTTTTTTCCCCCCTCCCCCAGTTTCAAAATGGCAGCACCCTCCCTCCCAAAAGGAGAGTTTCTGGGGCAAGGGGAGGGACTTGTGGTGGTGAAGGTCAGGGTTTAGGGGGGTAGGATTTCCAGTCCCAAGATGGCTACCAGGGGGTGGGACACCTGTCAAGAGGTGGGGCTACACTTGCTGCCTTCAACAGCTCACCAAAACTCATTAAGTGGTCTTCCAGCCAGAATAATTTCCCATCCCTGGCTTAGATCCTTGGATTTATCATTTTAAAAACTCATGCTTTTAAATGCCCTTTAATGTTCCAAACTGCTGTTTTTAGTTAGACACTTCTACTTTTGTGCATCCTAAACTAGACAAGATCTAGTATTTGTATCATTGGTGCTTTCCTCAGCTTTTTACCCCTTTTGCATCTTTGTTGTACTATGACATGGACCAGCCATTACTGGTTGCTCGAGCAGCTCCCCAATCAAAACTTGGTTGCCTTTTCTCATGGCTTTTCTCTCTGTATAACTGGATGAAAGAGCACTTTGAAATTCTTTTTCTTGTCCCTTAATTTCCTCGGGATTTGGCTCCCATGCTATTTCAGCTGATATGTGGTGGTTATGAAATGAAATCTCTCTAGAATCCCTGGCTGCTTGTCCTAGCAGAGGCTGCATATGGGACCTTGGGACTCTACAGACCACAAGTGACCAGGGTATCCAGTTGGCATAATTCTCATCCATTCCAGTGGCCTTTATTACTGAAGACGAGTTATGAATCTGGAAAAAAAAGTTAGGAAATGAACACTATTGTTTCTTGCAAAGAAGTTCTACTTTTGGAGTTGGAGAGCTTGGCAGATATCTAGTCTTATACAAATACTTGCTATTTGCCTGGGCCAGTTCTCAAAATTGTCCCTTTCCTGTCTTAAAAAATTTAGGAAATGAAGTTTCCATCTCAGTTTGGCTTTCTGAAAAGAAAACATCTTTCTGTGCAGAAAGCTAAGGCATCAATTACTTCCAGTGAAATGTAGAAATATCCACAGGTATACTTTAATATTAGTTTTAAGGGTGTATATATAGCATGAAAACAGTATAGAGGGTATTTTCAGCCCTTGTAGGGGAATAGCATACTTGTTGAAAGACTTATTTCCCTAGTAGCACTACAGCTTGTGTAGGTAGGATAACCAGCTTCATATCTTTAACTGGAAAATAACATTTTTAGCTAAGAGAAATATGTAAATATGTGCACAAGATTTCTGTCAAACTACATAACTATGCTTTTGCATCCTTTTTTTACTAAAATAAATCCAGATGTGAAGGCACCAGAGCACTTTTAAATCTGTGTCAGTGACCAAATTCCTAATTTCTTTCCAGGTTAAGTGGCAAGATGCCAGACGCTCAATATTTTGGTCAGTGTTAACCTTGCTAAGTCTTTCAGCGAGTTGAGGAAAGTTTTGTCCAGGGGTGCTGTAAGGCACTGGGGCTGTAGGGAATGTAATCTCTTCTCCAAAGCTGCAAAAACAGCACATACCTTTGAATGGCAAGGCTTAATTATTCAAACTGTTCTCTAGTAGAGCTTTCTATAAACAGAAGTGCCTAATGCAGCAGCCTACTTGCCCACAGAATGGAGTATAGGTGATTTTATATTCCATTTACCTTGCATGTTGTTTTCTCTCTGGTGTGGTAGATTTCAAATGGTCTCCCATTTCCTCCCCCGCCCCTTCTTTTAAATCCACTTTCAGTCAGACTCTAGGGCTAAGTACAGGCATTCAAAAACCCCGAGCCTGAATTGATTCAATCTTTATAGGTTAGTCTAACCTGTGTAGATTGAACTGATATGCAAGCAAATAGACATTCACTTTTGATTCTGGAAATGCAGCCACCTGCCTGCAGTGGCTTAGGTTAGAAACTGAAGGAGGGCGTGCAAGGCTGGAGGGAAGCTAACCGGGGGGTGTGTAGCCAGGCTTCCAC
Organism: Alligator sinensis; assembly: GCF_000455745.1. Lineage (NCBI taxonomy): Eukaryota > Metazoa > Chordata > Crocodylia > Alligatoridae > Alligator > Alligator sinensis. The sequence continues at coordinate 430,965 of NW_005842931.1, forward strand.
AAAGTATGATCGGGGAGGGGTTTAAACCCCCCTGGGGTGTGCTTGGAAGGGGAGGGGGAAGCCGCCCCTGTCAGGTTTGTTGAGAGGGGGGGTTGGAGGCACCTGGGCAGCGCCTCAGGTGAAGGGTGGGGGCAGGGAGGAAGATTAAACTCCCCTGTCTTACCTCTGTCCCACCAGCATGGGGACCCCAGCTGGGGTGTGCCCTGCTTTCTGCCTTGCTGACCACTTGTGCTGCTGGGGGGTGTGGCCAGAGCCAGCCAGCATGGCCCAGCCCATGGCTGAGCCTGGGGCTGTAGGGCTGAGCTAGGCTGGCCAGTGGACTCTGCTGACCAGTCAATCTTACCTCTATTCCTGGGAAAGTGCTAGAGAAAATAATCAAAGAATACATTTGTGCAGGCCCAGCAGGGGAAACGATGCTGAGGGGAAACCAGTATGGGTTTGTCACAGGTAGATCCTGCCTGACAAACCTTGTAGCCTTCTATGACCAGGTGACACACTGCCTGGATGCGGGAACTGAGGCTGCTGTCATCTTCCTGGACTTTAGGAAGGCCTCCGACACAGTTTCACACCCTATCCTCATTGGGAAGCTAGCAGACTGTGGAGTGGACGCCTACACGGTCAGGTGGGTGGTCAACTGGCTTAGGGACCGCACCCAGAGAGTGGTGGTGGATGGTTCCTTCTTGGCCTGGAGGGAGGTGGGCAGTGGGGTCCCGCAGGGTTCGGTCCTCGGTCCGATATTATTCAATATCTTCATCAACGATTTGGACGAGGGTGTGGAGAGCACCCTCTCCAAGTTCGCTGATGATACCAAGTTATCACATAGCAAAGTTAGTACACCGGAAGGCAGGGAGCAGATTCAGGCCGACCTGGACAGGTTGGATCAATGGGCAGAGAGAAATAGGATGCAATTTAATAAAGATAGATGTAAGGTACTCCACCTGGGAAGGAGGAACCCCCAGCACACCTGTAGGTTGGGGAGTGTCCTTCGCAGCAGCTCGGAGGCAGAGCGGGATCTTGGAGTCATAATTTACTCCAAGATGAACATGAGCCGGCCATGTAACGAGACCATCAACAAGGCCAATCGCACCTTGTCATGCATTAGCAGGTGCATGACTAATAGATCAAAGGAGGTGATGCTCCCCCTCTATGCGGCACTGGTCAGGCCGCATTTGGAGTACTGTGTCCAGTTTTGGGCACTGCACTTCAAGAGGGACGTGGGGAATCTCGAGAGGGTCCAGAGGAGGGCCACTCGCATGATTGGTGGCCTTCGTGACAGACCCTATGGGGGGAGGTTGAGAGAGCTGAATCTCTTCAGCCTTCACAAGAGATGGCTGAGGGGAGATCTTGTGGCCGCCTATAAATTTATTAGGGGAGGTCAATGGGGAATAGGGGAAGTGCTGTTTACTAAGGCGCCCCAGGGAGTGACTAGGAATAACGGGTGTAAACTAGTTGAGAGTGGATTTAGGTTAGATATTAGGAAGAAATTTTTCACAGTAAGGGTGGCCAGGATCTGGAATGGGCTTCCAAGAGAGGTGGTGCTATCACCTAGCTTGGAGGTCTTCAAGAGGAGGCTCGATAGTCACCTGGCTGGGGTCATCTGACCTCGGTCCTCTTTCCTGCCAGGGGCAGGGGGCCGGACACGATGATCCATTGTGGTCCCTTCCGACTCTACAATCTATGAATCTGAAGGCAGGCGTAGAGGGATTGGCTCGGGCTGGGCTACGGGTGCAGGCCTTATCCCAGCCTGCTGCGGCTCAGCCTGGGGATGCAGGAGCTGTGCGCCCAGATTGCTCCTGGCTCCCTGTGCCCAGGTGAGGCCAGGCTGTCATGGAGCTGCAGCTGGCTGGGAAGGGCCCAGCCTCCACGGCGTGGCATGGTGCAAGCCAGGCTGGCCCCTCCACACCTGCCCTCAGTCCCTGGGCAAGGAGGGCAGATAGTGGGGCCAGCCCAGGATGGGCCGCGGGGACAAGGCCCTTCCCAGCTGGCTGCGGCTCCATGATAGCCCAGCCTGGCTTTCATGGGCGGCGGTGCGGAGGCAACAACACTGCAGGCGGGCACCTTGGCAACCGGACTGGCCATGCAGAACGAGTTCATCATGCCCGAGGCTGCCTGAGCTGGCTTGGAGGTGCTGGTGGGGGCTCGTGTGCTTGCAGCTGCTGCTGCACCCCCTGTCCGTCACTGCAGCACCTGGCCAGCTGCAGCCATACCAGAAGCTGTGCACTGGCCGGGGCTGGCAGAGCTGTACTACCTTCCTCGCCTTCGGCTGCTGCTGCTGTTGCTCCTGCCAAGCCTCTGGGTGCACACATGGGAAGCTTCAGCCAGGAGGCTCCTGCCCAGCACATGGAGCTCTGGCTCTAGCTCCTGGGCACCTTTTCACATGGCCCCTCCATGCCTGCCCTCAGCAGCACATGCAGCTGGCCCAGCTCAACCACCCTGGTTGCCTTCCACTTGCTCCGCCTGCCTGGGGTTAAGCCGGGCTGGGTGTGGGTGCTGCTGAGGGTGGGCAAGGAGGGGCCAGGCCAGGCCAGGCTGCAGGGGCAGGGCCCTTCTCAGCGAGCTGCAGCTCCATAACAACCTGGCCTGGCCTGGGTGTGGGGAGCCGGGAACAATCCAGGCACGCAGCTCCCGCGGCCCCAGCTCAACCTGCAGCCAGCTGGCAAGGGCCTTGTCCCATGGCCCAGCTCGTACCCACCCTCAGCAGCGCCTGCAGGCCGGACTGGCTCAACCCCAGCCTCAGCCACGGGTGGATGGCAGAGCCATGCTGGTCAGCTCTGGCCACACTCCCGCCCCTGCTGCTGTAGTGGTGGAGGGGAAGAGGACCCTGACAGGCTGCTGTGCCCTGGCCTGGGCTGCAGTTACCCAGAGGGAGGGGAAATAAACCCCCTCCCTGCCCCTTCTCCTTAGGGGCCCATGCTGGGCCTGCATCTGGCCATGCCCCCACTGCTGTTCTGGCTAGAGAGCAGAAGGGCAGGGCCAGCCCTGTTCTCTGGAGCAGGCAGCATAGCACAGCCAAAGTTTGAAAAGCATGCTAGCTTTCTGGGGGACTCTGATTTAACTTAAACCAGGAAGGAGTCTGGGACAGAAGTTCCATAGACCAGTTTGACCCAAGCCAGTTAAGAATGATACTACATTCAACCAGGTTTATCTTAAACCAGTTTTGGCCATTTTGAAACTGTTTTATGTGCACTCAACTTATCTTCTGTTACAGGTTTAAACCAGCTTCTGATCACTTAAACCAGTTTATGTGTAACTTCTGTTCCTAGCCTAGCTGGCCCTCTTCCTCTGATCTTAATGCATATTTTTTGGAGTTCTTCCATTGCAGATTATATTAGCAATTAGTGATACTTGGTTTATTCCCTTCCCTACAAAAGTTGGGGTGGCTTACAATAAGAGGAAAACAGTTTACAAAAGTAGGTGAAGTTTTTTAAATAAAATCTAAAGCAAAAACTCCTTAAATGATAACCCAGCTAAGTTTTGCTTGCTAAATGCCTGTCTTAAGAAAGGGGGTCTTAAAGCACTTCTGGAAGATGTCCAGGCTCAGGTTCTGGCAGGCAACAACAGTAGTGTAAGTAGGGCGGAGCAAGAGGTGCTGACTTAAAGGGGCACTGGTACGACCCTCTCCCTCAGGATTCTTTCCACAGAGCCCTGCACAGCCCGGCCATAGAGAGCAGGGCAGGTACAAGCCAGGCAGGATCATGTTCAGCTAGTGTATCTGGTGGGATAGGAGGGTAGAATGATGTCCCTCCCTCTGCCAGGGAACTTTGTCATGAGAGGGTCAGTCTTGTCCCCAGAAGTGGGGAGGATGAATTGGTCTCCAGCATTCATACCCATTTTATTGATGTACTTGTAACTCTGGATTGCATTTTACCTTTGTGCCTTTTTTCTCTATCGCCTATCTTGGAGGGATTAAGGAAGAAAATTTAGTGTCACTCATGTCAGATCCTGGGTATAAGCATCTGTGTATCCTGTTTGAAATAAACCATGCTGGCAACTGGCATTATTTATGGGGAGGATATGGCAGTAGGCAGTGGCACCATACATTATCATCCAATACACTGAATCAAAACAACAGATCTAGCCAATCTTGGGCAAGTTTGGTGTTTTCTTGAAGACCAAAAAATCTTTTAATTGTTTGGAATGCTTGAAAAGTACAATATTTTTAGTCAGATATATCTCTAGGAAGCAGAAATATGCATGCATCTACTCCTGTTTCATATAACCTAAGGCAGTGGATTTCTCTGACTTCCAGTTTGGACTTTGCATTTCAGTACTAATGGGAAACAAACGTGATTGTCCTTGATTACATACTATGTGATTGTATAATTTTATGCTCAAGAACAATACCTTTCTAAACTTGTTTTTCAGTAGAATCCATGGACATTCTTTTAGTTGTTATTATCATCCCTGCACTTAATTCTAACAGCTTTTCTAACACTATTTAGGGAGCGAATCTTGAGTATTAATTAATCTAAACTGCTGTTCACACCTCAACATCTGTGCTAAACTGGCAGGAAGATTTAAGTTTGGGAAGCTACAGGTTTCTCTCTAACACTTCATTAATCTTGTATGCTTAAATGCTTTCTACTGTATTCCTATGAACAATGTAACAACAGTTACCTTTTGGCTAGCAGTGCTTGCTTCTGTGGTGGTAGAATACAGACTTCCTTTGCAATATCTTCTGAGAGCATGTACTAATATGGGAGTCATAACATGCCATCAGCTGCATGAGTAGCATGAGACTGTCAGGGTGTAAAAATGGACCTAGTAACTCTTACTTGAGCAGCCCAAGATCCTCTGCAGAAACCTGAGGAGATGGTGTGTACCTTCGTGAAGATGACCACAACACAGTTACCAGCATGCAGCTGTAGCGGAAATCAGATTGGTATTTGCCAAAATACCTCCTTTAAAATCAGCTATCGGTATTGTTCCCCAAAATCTGTCAGTGCACCCCTAGCATTTTGTCAAGCACACAGTGCTGACTCAGTCTTTAAAAACCATGCTGTGCATTACAGTAGAGTGCGCTTGTGAGCGTATAGGCAGCATGGTCTCACAAGACCATTGTCAACATTCACCATGACAGTGTTTCAGAGCCATTGAACAAGGTTTAAATGACGAGTTTTCACTAGCAAACTGGAGCTAGAAAAACTTAAATCAACTGTTAAGTATATCAAATGGCAAAGATAAAATGGCTAATGGGCCTGTATAAAGAGCACTGCAGCAAGCTCGTAAAACAGCTTTTAGCACATTTAGCATGGGAGATGCCAAACATGCAAGGAACATTACAGTGAACTGTTTTACCAAGACAGAAACAGGTAAAAAAAGAAAAAGAATTGTTCTCAAAAAGAACATCTGTCACTGTGTCGTATTAATATATAGGGATCTCCAGTAGCAAACAAATCCCATTTTTGAGCCAAAATCAGATTTGGCAGAAAATTTAAGAAGCAATGACAGTGAAAGAGAACAGAATACTTTGTAAGCTGAAGTTGCAGGAGTGAAATGCAACTCTGCTGCTCTGTCTACAATGTACCAGAAATTGAACTCCTTAGCCTTCAGTACTTGAATGAATACTCTTGTTGAGCTGTTGGTCTTTGACCAAATAGATAGTGGATGATAAATGTGAATTGGCAGAGCCATGTAGGTTCCTAGGACTGGAATAGTGGGTATTTTGGACTCTGAGATGGTGGATCAGAGAACTGTGGGAAGTCCTTCCTAAGAATGTCACCTGTAGTACACAGCCATGAGCTGCAGTTACTGGCTCTTAAAAGCACTGAATTGTTCTCAGCTTAAACCTAAAGAGCAGCCTCTTCATTTGTTCAGGATTTGCATGGAATTGTGTAGCCAGTGTTTTATAGTTGAGAAGCTGTTGCCTGAAAGAAAAGTGAAACTCTGCAAGCTTTTTCCTTGTCCCTGCTTGTCCCAGAACAAAGTTTTGTGGCTCTAGTTATAATCTTCTCTTTGAGGCTCTGCTTCTAAATGACTGGGGGTTAAATTCTCTGCATGCCAGCCTCCCCAGGGTCATTTCTAGTTTGGCCTATTTGGAAGGCAAGGGATACTGCATCTTTATACTTTTTCTGTTAAGCTGAAATCCTCCCTCTCTCCAAGCAGGTTGGAGGGTTGGCTCATGTGACTGTCAGCTGGTGACGACATGCTCAGACTGCAGGGAGAGCCGGCAGTGCTGTAGACTACCCTTCAGCCTAACGCCAAGGGGAGAGAATGCAGCAAGTGCTGCTGCTGTAAAGGGAGTTCCGCCGGGCAGATTCCCTGGAGGTAAAGGGCCATGAAATGGGACTAAATGGTGCTACCGGAGAGAGGAAAAAACACAAGTGAGGGTAAGAAGGTGTGAGCTAAGGGAGAATGTTTAGGCTAATCCTAGCCGCACATTGCAGGGGCTGTTAGGCAGTGATAAGTAAACTGCTGGTCATTATTTGAAAGCTGTTTGATTCCTTTGCTAAGGGTGGGGCAGAGCTATTGGATTTCTGCTGGCTAATGATGTCATGTAAATCTCTGCAGATGAGTGATTCTTTCCTTCACAAGAGCATTTCTGCTTTCAGATTCGTTGTAGCAGAGAAGGGCAGGTGCAGTGCGGAGAGCTCTTACCTTTTTATTGCTAAACTAGAGGTGCTGAAAAGGAATAATACAGCGTGTAGAAGCATCTGCTGCTTTAGTTCATTTTGTCTGTCTATAACAGACTGGTTGCCTGAGATGTAAAAATGGAGTATTAGGATATTTCCAAGGAGGGAAGGTTGTAAGAATGATTAGAATGTCTGCTTTAAAATGTGCTACGTGTGTCCGTAGGAGAACTGCTGTTATGTCAGTTGGTGTATTAAGCCTTTTGGGGGCTAAATATCAGTTGTAAGCTTGTGCAGATTGGAAAGACCCATTTTGGTCATCTTGTTCATACCTAGACAGGGCAGGATTGTGCCCTTCTACTCTGGCCCCCTTAAAATTTGAACCTGTCAATAATTATCTTGGAGTTAGATCTGGGATAAGAAACACAACACTGACAAAAATTTCTGCCATCGGCCATTTTATAGTTCAGTATTTCTCTTAAAAATGAAAGGATGCTTCTCTTATATTATGTTGAAAGATAAATTGATAAATTTAACGATGGAAAGATACATTTTTCATATTTGTCTGATCAGGAATTCTGTCAGCACTCAAAGTGGATTTCATTTTATAATATTAAAATTGGTAGTTCTCTCAGAGGTGCTAGGCTGAGGTTTTGAACAGTATCTTCTCTCCGAACTGCACTTGCTCTATGCTTAAAATGCGGCAGGTACACGCATGTGCACTTCCACTCCCGCCCCACAGTTGCTTTAATTGGGCTAGGCTATATCCAAGGGTCTAAAGGGAATTTAGTTTTAGAGTCCATTCCACTTTTGCCCTCTTAACTGATACTCCTCCAATAATGTCTGCTATAGTAGTAGCAAGTGGATATGGCCAGGTGTTTTCTGGCTCCCAGACCTGAGACATTTCTTCCTTCTTTGTAACTTCTCCATTATGTTTAGATATCATTGGTGGTCTTCAAACAGCAGATGACTCGACATGGAAATTGAAGCATAAGAGACTCTGAGATTTGGGGGGCTCTTAGCTTATGTTCATAAGCCACACTGTGGACTATGCTACGTGTGTTGTAGTATTTGGTGGATTTTTTTTTTGCTTCTGTTCATTTGCTGCATTGTAGTAATTCTCACCTGAGCTGGGAGAAGGCTTTGTGGCAGTTAAGGGGCTGGCAGTTGAGAGCAGCTGGGCTGTAACATTTTCCAGGAAGTAGGGAGTAAGTATTTCTCAAAAGATCTCTTTGATCTGGGCTGCACAGTACCATTTTATTGATGCTTCTTAGTTGGCATTATTGCTAGGGAGGGTTGTAATGTGAAGCCATGGGGCTGAGGTTTAATAGATGATGGTGATGATGATCTGAGACTTTCTAAGGACTCTGGCACCAAGCACACTGTTTAATACTGTCAGTCATTACCAGGAAGTAAGAATTTAGCCCAGGACCTCATTTTCAGGTTTTAATGACCAGTTTCTGTGATATGTTAATTAATCTGATCCTCTGGTGTTCCCACGGATGACCATCAGGGCTCTACTGTGCACGATAAACTCATAACACACTCGTCTCAAATTCCACGTTACTGTTTGTTTTTTTCTAACAGTGAGATGAAGTTGTTTCATGCTTTTGTTCAGTGATTATGATGGAGCACAATGGTTCATTGTTCGAATACCTGGGGACAGAACTAAGCAGTTCTGTGGTCCACAAAAGGCTAGCTGCTCGCATAATACCATCTGCTCTTAGTTTTAATTAAGAAATAGTGTTAAAAGCTAATTTTTTCCAGGTGAATAGTTCCATAGCTGTTACACGGATGCTATGAAGCCAAATGTGGGGTCAAGGCATCCCTGAGCCAGTTTTTTTTCTATTGACATGTGGCCCAGCTCTAAATCTAAAACTAGAGAAGCCCCAAACTAGACTATTTTAGAATGAGTATGGCTGTTCAAAGCTGCCATTCAAACTGTGACTGGAGTCTCCAAAGTCATATTAATGTATCAGAACAGTATGTTTGCTCCCTGGCATATTTACTGCCAAACAGATTAGGGAGATCTCTTTTCTTTATATACAAATACATAAAGAAGGCTTTTGTGGAATGAGCTGAAAACTTTTGTTAAATCATACTGATTACAGTTGGCTGCATGCTGACTTAATTTTATCTAAAGGTTTGTTTCCAGTACCAGTTGTATACGTGCACCAAATATTAGCCTTTTTCTTTTTCTTTGGGTTCGCTTGGGGATTTTATAGAGCATGTTTCAGTGTGAAAATCTGTCACAGCATTGAAAACCAGCCTATTTGATTTTTAAGCTGCTGTTCTTTCAAGTGTAAAAATAATATCAAAGGTAAAGATAGCTTGACCTCCTGCCTGCAAGCTTCTAAAAGCAACTGGATATGCTCAGCACCTCTACAGATTGGGTACAAAGGTCTTGCGTTGGATCTACAAGATCTGTGAACTGTCCTGGAAAATGTGGCTGTAACGTAGTCTGCAGTGTGCCAAATGAAGCAAAGCAAAGGGAGTTTGGTAACAGGTTATTCTGCAGTTGTAGTTAGAAATGTACCTGGATGCCCATTGTTTAATTGAGGCTTTTACTGGGGTAGGACACTAGTTTTGAGGATGTCCTGTGACTAACTGGGAGGAAATGAAGTCTGGTCCTGACAACTTAAAGATCATGTGTTTTGCTATTTTCCTTCAAGTGTTCCATTTATAACCTGTAGGGTTTCACCTGCTTACTGCCATACTTCAGGCTTCATGCTGTTAACCATCTCCCTATTCATATAAACTGCAGTCTATCTGCAGCCTGGTAAGTACAGTGAACAATCCAAAGCTTACGTTAGGGTTAATTCAGGAGACTTTTAATTCTCATCCTTGCTTTCCCTGCCCTTAGTTTTTAAATGACCAGAAAAAGTAGTTGAACGAACTTCTCGGTACCAGACAAAACCGTGGTTTCAGATCAGTGAAAGGCTTCCCCACTTCTGTCTCTGATGAATCCCATGTACCAAAAATAAGATGGCACTATGTTTAGGAAGCTCTTTTAATGCAGGTGTATTATACCAGCACATGTGCCCTGGGCCATGCAGATTTCATAGCATAGGGTGCTTCCTATCTAAACATTACATAGAATGACTCTTGTTAAATTTTGTGTTTAGGGGAATCCAGCGAATGATAGGCTTCGGCGGGAGCTTTTAAGGCATTTCCATGTTCCTTGTATTTCCGAGACAGTTTGTGGGACTATTTTGGAAAAGCTGCCTGCCACTTTATAACTCTACACATGTAGCTGAAACCCATTCGCGGTGTCTCCACACCCGGAGTGCAATGTGTGTCACCAAAGGTTCTTCCATATCTGGACCAAAACACAGGGAGACGGATCACAGAAGTGCAAAATAAAAGAGTTGCATTGACATCCAGCCTCAAACTGTCCTTAAAGCTCTAGGACCCTGTTTTGTCCTATTCTGTTCAGGGTCAGGATCAGTCCAGTAAAAGGAGAGACATCTCTTTTTTGCAAAAGCATTGGAATCTTTGGAGCCTTCTGCCAAACAACTTACGTTAGCATTGTAGGTGCTTTTAGTAAATAAATATATATATATATTTGGCAAATAAACTGAGCCAATTTCAGTTAAGATATAGGTAGATGAATAGATATAGATATGTGTGTGTTTATATATAGATATATCTATATAACACACACACACCTCTGTAAAGACAATAAAGCAACAAAGGCACCCTAACTGTAACAATTTTTACTCTAGAATATGTTTTGTAATGTAATTACTATAAAGCAGTGCTCAAGGCAAATGGTTTGGTTTGGAAACGTCAGCTTTACCACTGAGCTTCAGATGGAAGCAGAATAGATGCTTCCCATATCTGCGCTTGACCTTGTGGTCAAAATGATGTCATCAAATATGGCTTGCTGAAGCCTGCCATTCAGAGGGGGAGTTTTTAACTGTCAGTTTTGGGCAACCCTTTCAAGTGCATATTTTATTATGCCTTTTTGCCTTTAGTGTGGAATTAGATTTACCGTTCCACTAGTGATTTAAAAGTCCGTATCAAGCCATGGGATGATCTGGGAGGTCTTGAATTATTGGGTTGTAGAAAAAGTTTGAGAGGAAATGGTTGTAACATGAGAAGTTTTCTCAAGGAGGAAAGGAATCAACACTGTTGTTCATGGAGTAAAGCTAGGAGTCCTTGACATCACCTGAGGACACTGTCATAATTTATATAATAGAAAACAGGGCATCTTTTTCCTTTTTTGACTGGTAGCATATTTCTCATTTGTACTAACTCTGAGAGTCCTTGCCACTTGAATGTCTGTTGGGTTTTAAAAGAAAAATACACAGATTAATTAGTAAAAGATTCTGTTGGTATTGATTTGGATCAGTGGCCTCTCTGCTTATAAATGCAAAGGAGGGAAATTTGGGCTGAATTCCACAGAAGAGCTTTTTTCCCACTGGATTAACTTGTGAAGAAGGCAACTTGATTTTGCTGAATAAGGTTTAAAAGGCCCTCTCTCATCTTCCTCTCCCCTCCCTCCCCCCATGTTTAATGCCTTCATATCTTTAAGACATACAAAAACTAGAACGCTTGGTTCCAAAATGATATCTTTTATTAGACCCACTAGAAAATCAGAAGAAAATTGTCCTTTTCTGCAGGCTTTTGGGATCCTGTTTGAAAAGCACACTATTAAAGGGACAGGGAATGAAAAATATTCAGTTAATGTTTTAAAGTTCGTTTGTTTTTTTTCAAATTGAGCAGACTTGTATGCTTTCTCTTGAAACTAAAGGTTAATGCAGGAATAGATTTGTAAATATATTGCAAGTAAGAACATTTTAAATGCTTTTTCATTTATGATGAAACCATGATTCCATACTGGAAATAATAGTAAGGGACGTGCATTTCTCTCTTGGCTTGAAGTCAGTGGCTTTATTCTCTGGAGTCAGGCACTGGATTGCACTCCATGTTGCCACAGGCTTTACCTTTTGTCCTTTACCTGTTTAGACTGTACGCTTTTTGGAGTAAGAACTCTTAACATGCGCTTGCTATAACAAGGCTCTGAATTCAGTTAAGGTCTCTAAGTGATATGGCAAAGTGGTGAATATGCTGTTTCTGTTTCTGCTTGCTGTTACCTTTGTTATAGGCTACTTCTCTTTTCCCACTTGCCTCATTTGATATTTTTTAGCACTTGGTTCCTTAAAAGCTACTCTGGTCAGGTCACACTGAAGGCCATAACTCTGGTGCTTGCCAGCTCCTCTCACCTGGGGTGACATGGAATCTTTCCTGGGCAGTTATTATTACTGTTATTATAATTTCCGGTCCTTGTATGCGAGAGGATTCCCCTTTCAGTATAAAATTGGTGCTGCTCTTTGGGCCAGGCTTTCATGTTATGACACAAATATCAGAAGGATGCTCTAGGGGTGTAATGTTAAAACACAGCCCTCAGGAGTAGAGGTTGTAGGCTGATCTTCAGGTGTAGAAGCTGACACACTGCATTGTTCTTTGATCATTCTCAGGGAGGTGTTGTGGGGGCGCAGATACTTCCAGGATTAAAACTACCTTATGCTGTGATGCAGTGTGGGCTCGTGCCACTAGAACTGTGATGAGAGCATGAATGTATCTTATGCATGCCCTTGTGCAAATAGTCCTCAGTAGACTTAACTGATCCAACAAATCTGTGCTTAAGGAGTGACTTAATAGTTACCTACTCCCATCCATGACTCTACTTTGGCGGCTGGACCCGATGATCGGCAAGGTCCCTTCCAGCCCCTAACAATCTATGAATCTACTCATTCACTTCCTTAGCATTTGAAGAGAGGAGAGATCTTGGAATTAATGCAAGTGGCTCTTTCATCATCTGCTCTGTTCTTTCCAGAGTTTTACTCGTACAATGGAGGAGAGATGAACGGCACAAGCAAGATGATGGATTTTCTGGAGGAACCTCTCCCTGGAGTGGGAACCTATGAAGATTTCAATACCATAGACTGGGTGAGGGAGAAGTCCAGGGACCGGGACAGGCACAGAGAGGTATGGTTCTTACTGCTTTGATCTCACAGCGAATGTTATACTTGTAGTGTTTGCAAATGTCCCTGTTTGAGAACAGTAGAGTGAAATCTCAGAGACGTTTTCTTCCCAGTTTTCCTGCTGCCTTGTGCGAATAACGGAATCTATTTGGAATGCAGTGGATGCCTTAAATGGAGCAGCAAGGCTCCCAGTGGGCTCCTGAATCATGAGAAACAGTGGGAAGGTTTTTATGAGTTGGTGATTGGGCAGAATACATAAAAAGCTGGATCAGTTTGTTTGCCAAAATATTCTTTTAAAAGCTGTGGTGATGCTGGTATAACAGGTGCTTTAGCAAGCAAAGAGGCACAAAATCTAAGATTGCCCATCAGAGTAGGATGTACAGCAATGTTGTTTAATGCCTGGATTGTTTTGAAGATTCTTGTAGGCTCTGCCAAGATGTGTATAAATGTGCTAAGCACCATTCCTCCTGCGTGAGCAGGTCCTTTATTACTGTCCACAGTGGGTACTAAACCAAAAGACTGTGCAGAAAAGAAAATGAAGGTTAACACAAAATAGATTGGTTCCATCCTTCAAATTGTTCAATCTGTTTCATGCACACCCCTCATCTGTCCATTGTCATGATTAGTTAATTAAGAAATGGCCAAAAGCTGCTGTAAAAATGACAATCTCTGCTTTCAGCCGGAGAAATGCAAACTGGGTAAACCCAGAAATTACAAAGTGGTCAATAAGGCCTTGATTTTGTTTCTGTTAAAAGAAATCAGCAACAGAACTTCACCTTTCCAAACAGTCCCTATCCTATCCTGCCTTCACTAATTCAGTAGCAGTTACACTCATGAACAACCCCGTCATTGAAATCCTTCATTCAGGCAAAAGTGATTCTGCTAGCTTTTATTTATTCCAGTTAATGAGGATTTGTCATTTGGTCAATGTGCATTTCATCCAAGAATAATGGAATATGTACTGGAACGTTTCCATTCTGGGACTTGCACCAACAGAGTTAACGCATATTATATCATCCTTTCGTAGTCATCAAGAGCTTTCAGACTAATAAATGACAAATATTATCAAACTTTAGGTAAATGTCATAGCGCAGAGCCTTGGAGAAAGTTATCATTCTGAACCGGTTATAAGAGGCCGCCTCTGAATAGCTGTGGGCTAAGATTACAAGCATGAAAAATCTGTTTAAATAACCTGCATGTTAATGGGCTTAACTTTTTAGAGTCTGATTTGTGAGATTGTGAAGACGTTATGAGCAGACTCTGGGGTTGGACATGTACATTCAAACTAATTCCCAGTACTCATGTCAGGTATTTTGTTCCATAAGTAGGGGAGTAGATGGAGCAAGTAAAGTATTTGAAGAAAATTTACCTATTCTTGATTTCGAAGTCTTTATATTATGGTAATGGTGAGCTTGTGACATGACACCTGGTAGATGCAAAGTGCTCCAAAAGTTCTTCCGTTTTCATGCATTGTTCAAGTCTTAATAGTAAAGATATCAAGTTTGAAAGCGGTAAAGAATATGTGTTTGTATAAGCAGGTGGACTTTTAGAATGAGGGTCTGACTTCTTTTTGATGCACTTTTTTCTGGCAAGGGATTTGTTGGTATTTGTTTTAGCTAATGCTATATTTGCAGTTTTGGGTGCAAGGCATCCATTATTTTTGGATTTGGAAACTTTGCATTTCCCAGATACAATTAAGTGATAGTATTCTATCCTTAATTGTTCACAAGCTTTCCTGTAATTTTGCTTTTAGTATTTTTTTTCATAAAATCATTTAAAAAAAAAAAATGTTTTCTTCTGAAACAGATCTTATGTCTGATCCAGAATGTTTCCGTGTCCTTTTTTTTTTTAATGCTTCCAGATTACTAGTAAAAGCAAAGAGTCAACCTGGGCCCTGATTCATAGTGTGAGTGATGCATTTTCTGGTTGGCTGTTGATGCTCTTAATAGGTCTTTCAGCAGGTAAGAACAAATGTCAATTTAAAACAAATTCAGTTTTTTACTGCAGTGTCAGCATTATTTCCTTGCCCACATCCATGCTGGAGCATGACCACAGCATGTGATTCTCTGGCCCAGAGATTAAGGTAGCCATAACTGACGCTTACAGTTCTGATTTACATGGCTTTGTAATATAACATGCAATTACATTTGAGGAGTGACAACCATAGTGCATAAGTGTAACCTTAAATATAAAACCCAGCAAAAATAAAACTAGATGAATAAATTTGCTGAATCCAAAAGGAGATATCCTCTAAATCACTAAACAATATTATACAGTGACTCTGTATCAGAGTTCTGGATACTGGGCCCCTAATTTGAGAGAGCTGCTGTCAGTCCCGTGGCCTTCAGGGACTGAAAGCAGAAGCATTTCTTCTTGGTTTTAGCAGCTCTGCTGGCATAAAGGCAATAGGGGGCTTCCCAGACCATTCAAGGACTTAAAAATTTGCAGATACCTTTACAGTGCACCAGAAGCCAAGTCCAAGCTGGCATAACAGAGGTAAATCAATACACTGCAAATGTTCTTTGGGAGAAGCAGCTAGATACCTGCAATAAATGATGCAGATAAGAACTCTCTTAATATTTACATAAACATTTGCCTATTGATAAGCAGGGATTGTAATTAGTTTTAGTCAGTTTATCATTAACATGCTTTGGAGAAGTGTTACTAAACACTCAGATTCCAGAGGGCATGCTATATTATAGTGCGCCTTGTTCATAAAAGGACCAGGTGAACACCATTGATGGCTGCCACCTTGTTGATTAAACCAGGGTGACCAACCTCAGCGTGCATGCCACAAGTGGCATGGGCAACCTCTGTGTGGCACACAGCAGATCGGGGAGGGGGCAGGTACCAGATAGGGAAGGGCGCAGAAAGTGGAGCCACAGATCAGGCAGAGGAAGATCAGAGTGGCATTCAGGCAAGATGTGGGGCTAATTTATGACATGCCTGCCAAAAAAATTGTCCCCCGGTGGATTAAATGCACATAAATAGTTCTTTCAAGGTTGGCACTGGGAGACAACTTGGATAAACAAATCCATTCTGCTTTAATGATGTTGGAGACCATGGGCGTTATTGTCAGCACAAAAGCTGATGGCTTCTTAGCCAAGCAGCCCGTTGAACCTAGTATAGTGAAGGTAAGCCAGTTGCTGTCTCTAGTGGCATATCCAGAAGCACCTTTTTCCCCATAATTTAAATAACACATCTCACTTTGCTTAATTATGTTGAAAAATAAAGGTTTTCTTTTTTGCTCTTAAATTGATGTTTGTTCTATAATGTAGAAATACTTTGTCACTACAGTTAACGTGTGCCAGCGTGTTTGGCAGTGCATTTAGGTGTGCCCAGTCTGTGTGAGATCATCCCTAACATTTCTCTCGGTTTTAAAATTAGGTTCCTTAGCTGGTCTGATAGATATTTCTGCCCACTGGATGACAGACTTGAAAGAAGGGGTGTGTCTAAAAGGCTTTTGGCTTAACCATGAGCACTGCTGCTGGAAAGCTGAGACACCCTTTGAAAACAGGGACACGTGTTCAGACTGGAGGATTTGGTCTCAGCTTATTATTGGCACAACAGAGGTGATGTACAGTAAGAATTTTTCTGTTGCTCATGGTTGTTGCTTACTGATTTTTTTTTTTTTTGTGACATACTGTAACTGTATACTACAAACTCATTATGTCTGGGGTTGGGGAACAGTTTTCAGACTTGATGACGGCTGGTTTCTTTCAGTATTGTGGAAAATGCAGTTGCCTTTTTTCCATTTGTATCTAATGAGGGTAACAAAAACTTATGACATTGTGAAAAGGTATCAGTGTGCTAATACCCATTTGAATAGTCTTACAGAGCATTTTCATCCTGGTTTAAGGTGATGTGCAACTTTATTTGTTTGTTTTTAACAGGATTAAAAACTTGGGTTAGGGTATTTCTCTGTTTAAAATACTACCATGTCCAGTCACTAAGATATTCTTGTACAAGTGATAGTGTACAGGTCAGTCGCATCATATGCGCATTTAACTTGCGTGAATTCAACTATATGTGGGGTGGGAGGGGGGGCGGGGCTTGAGTTTGCATGCAGCGCTGCCGCTACCTTGGAAGCCCATTATGGCGGGGGAGGGCCACGCGC
>NW_005842931.1:447779-457302 GCF_000455745.1 Alligator sinensis
CGCCGCTGCGCCCGGCCACACAGCTCTAAGCACGGCTCCATGGCAGCGGCGGGAGGTTTTGGAGGCAGAGGCAGTCACCGCTAGTCAAATTGCTGGCACGGTAATCATGATTTGACTATATGCGATTTTCATCTTACGTGCTGACTTCTGAACATAACCCCCGCATAAGATGCGACTGACCTGTATATCTTTATTCTTCCACTGATCCCATATATGTCACTATCAGCTAGTGCAGATTAAGATTTAATACATTGCATCACACATTACCAAGCAATTTTAATGTTGACCACACTATATAATACAGGCTTTTTTTTTTTAAGCTGCTGCTTGTTTCATAGGTGACATAATTTTGATGTAGGATTTCTGTCTAAATCAGTGTTTGTTTCTCTTTGCATTTCAGGGTGCATTTGCATACATTCTCAATTACTTTATGTATGTTATCTGGGCCTTATTGTTCTCCCTCCTGGCTGTGTCACTTGTCAAGGGGTTTGCTCCTTATGCCTGTGGCTCAGGAATCCCAGAGGTGAGTCAGACTGTTTATTTGTTTTCTTTCCTGAAAGATTTTTAAAAACACTTGATTTGTCTGGCTGAAGTTTATTCTTTGGGTTGAGCATTACTCATGAAAAACTAGACTTCCTTGCAAATAAAACTGGGTAAGAAATTTCATAGGAAGTTCTAATTGATGCTTAAAGTTTTACCATTAAAACAATGAAGTGTCTAGTGTCTTAAAGCTAGGGACAGAAGTTACATATAAATAGTGTAAGACTTAACCGGTTTATGGAATTTCTGTTCCAGTTCTCTTGCCAGTTCATGTTAACCCACAGTTCCCCAGCATCTCAGGTTGCTTTGCATCCCTGGGCTGTGCTGTCTGCTGCAGTGGAGAAGGGTCTGCCTTGCCCCTCTGCTCCCCGAGACGGGGTTTGCCTGGCACAGGGAGAAGGCCATGTAGGCTCCCCGTCCCATCCCTGGCTCCCAGCTGGGGCGCAGCTTGGGCATGGGGGAATGGGGAGAGTCTCTGTGGGCTCCCCCACCCTGCATCAAGCAGACAGGTTGGTGGCACCAAGCAGACAACTCGGGTGCAGGGTTAGAGAGGTTCCCCCCCACCCGCCCCCAGCTGACCTGGCCACACCCCTGGCTCGCAGCTTGCTCCCAGTTTGGGCAGGGCAGTATGGGGGGAGCCTCCACGGGCTTTCCCCCCCACTCCCTGCCAGGCAGTTGGGGCTGGGGGTCCAGTGCTGGGTGGGGTTTGGGCTCCCCATCCCTCTCCTCAGCTGGCCTGGAGAATAGGGGCTAGGGCAGGGACAGACAAAGGGAAGTGGTACTCGCTTCTACCCTGGGGGCCTTCAAAAGGAGGCTAGATAATCACCTGGCTGGGGTCACTTGACCCCAGCTTACTTTCTTTCCTGCCCATGGCAGGGGGTTGGATTTGATCTGCTCAGGTTCCTTCCCACCCTATCAACTATGAAACAGTAATGCCTACTATGATCTCAGTCTGCTCTGAACAGGGCTGGAACTGGCTGTGGCCCCTGCCTCCCTTCTGTCCCTGTACACCAAGACCAGCACTAGGTGCCACATCTTGCATTCTTGCTCATGAGGATGTGCAGCCCCCACACCCAGAGATTGAACTGTCTTTGCCCAGTGCCCAGCATTACCCAGCCCAGGAGGACCTGCCCCTGGCTTGCTTGGCAAGCTTGGTCTGTGCCATTGGTGACAGATGAAGGGAGTCATGGGGAGCAGGGTGTTGCTCCTGCCACTGGATCCGTGGCAGAGAGACACCAGGGCTGGTTCAAATTTCTGGTGCTTGGACCAAAAATCAGAGAGCTGTGTTTGTATTATCATTGGACTGGTCTGTGGAGATAACTGAATACATCTTGGTATGATCTGGAAATACTCCTCCAGCAAAAAGTCTTGACTTTGCTACAGTATAATTGAACTTGTTTTCCTGCTTGAATGCTTGCGTTTAAGTGCAGTTAACATGCTCTAAATATAAGGTGTGACATGGTCCTTGGAGTGTTACCCAAAGAAAAGCAGTAAAGGAGAGAGCCCCTGCCAGTGGAGCAGCCCCTATTAGAGATCCAGCTAGTTCACAGTTTCATAATTTCATAGTTGGTAGGGTCAGAAGGGACCTGAGCAGATCATCAAGTCTGACCCCCTGCCATGGTAGGAATAACTACTGGGGTCAAACGACACCAGCAAGGTGTTTGTCTAACCTCCTCTTAAAGACCCCCAGGGTAGGAGCCAGCACCACTTCGCTTGGAAGTTGGTTCCAGATCCTAGCCACCCTGACTGTGAAGTAGTGCCTCCTAATGTCTAGTCTGAATCTACCCTCTGCCAGCTTGTGACCATTATTTCTAGTCACTCCTGGTAGTGCTTGGGGGAGCAGGGACTCCCCCAGTGCCTGCTGGTCCCCTCTGACTAGTTTGTAACAGGCCACTAGATCCCCCCCATAGCCTTCTGTTGTGGAGGCTGAACAGGTTCAGGTCCCTTAGCCTCTCCTCCTAGGGCCTGCCCTGCTGCCCCCAGATCATGCGGGTGGCCCTCCTCTGGACCCTCTCAATGCTGTCCACATCCCTCCTGAAGTGCGGCGCCCATAACTGAACACAGTACTCCAGCTGCGGCCTGACCAGTGTCACATAGAGGGGGAGGATCACCTCCTTGGTCCTGCATGAGATGCATCTGTGGATGCATGACAAGGTGTGGTTGGCCTTCCTGATCGCGTCCCTGCACTGCCAGCTAATGTTCATTTTGGCATCAGTAATGATTCCAGGATCCTTTTCTACCTCTGCACTGACAAGGAGGGAGTTCCCCAGCCTATAGGTGTGGTGCTGGTTCTTCCTCCCCAGGTGCAGCACCTTGCACTTGTCAGTGTTGATTTGACCATATCTGCAGGCTTTCATTTGAGCATTGAAGTTTGTGTTTTGACTTTCAGATCAAAACAATTTTAAGCGGTTTCATCATTAGAGGCTATTTGGGCAAGTGGACCCTGATCATCAAAACCATTACCTTGGTGTTGGCAGTGTCATCTGGCTTGAGTTTGGGAAAAGAGGGCCCCCTAGTGCACGTCGCCTGCTGTTGTGGAAATATCTTGTGTCATCTTTTCATCAAATACAGGAAGAACGAAGCCAAACGCAGGGAGGTAAAACAAGTGTTTATGTTGTGGGGAAAACTTTTTTTTTTGTGTGGGTTTGGTACTACATGCTGAATATAAAATGGTTTCTGTTTTTGCGTGTTCTTAATCGCACTCCTATGCAATATTTGTTTGGAGCAAAGGCATTTATGCTTTGGCTTCCATTGGCAAAATATTGCTAAGAGACCAAGGCATTTCCAGAGCCTGCAGAGGGCAGGAATTCATCAGATGCAACCTGATTCTGGTATGTAGTGTTACTTGCTATGGAGCCAGCTCTTCACCCTATGTGTACTCACACAAGTCCATTAATGCCAGCAGGGCCAACTACGTCAGTAAGATCTACTCAACATGAATATTGGCTGAAGGAATGGGCCTTCTGACACTTGGATACCATGGTGACAGATGTGGCATGAGAAGCTAGTTAACAGGACAATATTAATCAAAAGTGTTGCTTCTTAACCTGTTATATTTTCTGACAACTCATTGACAAATGTTTACTGAGAGATGTCTTATGTTACATTAGTTGCATTGTCTTCCACTAAGCATAAAAGCCACGCTATAAAAAATAGGTTGGTCAGATGGAATCATGGTAACTGCAATACTGTCTCTTGTTTACAATTTAACTGCTTGATTACTCTGACCAACAGAGTGTATGGGCCATATACTTGTTTGTGGTGATAGAATTAATGTGGCAAAAATATTGTGTGTATGGTAAGATGCAGCTGTGACTTAAGTATTTTCTGAATATTTTTCCAAAGCAAATAAAGAATATTAATGTTGGAAAGGAAATGATTGGATGCAATTGTAAATTGCATCAGGCTTGCCAGGTTTGGGAAACTAAACAATTTAAATCTTTAATGGCAATGTTTTTAGTTTCTTTTGGAACATTACATGTCTTCAAATTACTTAAGTCGCTTTATTTCTTAATTCAAGTATTAAGCAAGTTCTAGAAGAGTAAATTGAGAGACTCAGTCTATCTGCTTAAGTAGAGGAGCATTCTTATGTATGATTTCTAACTTTTCTCTTCTAGGTTTTATCTGCAGCTGCAGCTGCTGGCGTGTCAGTAGCTTTTGGCGCACCTATTGGAGGGGTGTTGTTTAGTCTGGAAGAGGTAACCTAAACTTTGTATTGGCTTCTGGGAAGCTGCATGCACAGGTTGGCTTCTGGCAAGCTGGATGCATTACTTCAGTCTTCTCCATGCCTGTTTTGATGTAGAGGGGTAGCCAGTTAAATATTTGGAGTATTTACTGTGGCCGGCAAAGCTTGTGCGATTCAGCTGAATGCTATGAATATTGGAGAGTTAACTTCTGGGAATGTGTTAGTGCCTTGCCCTTTTAGCAACACTGCTAGCTTCCCATGCAATGCTCTGCCAGTGCACTCTGTTCCTGACTTCTCTGTTTCTGCAGCCTTGTTTTCCACATCCCTCCAAATATAAAAAAGCCCTTCCCTAACACTTCAGTCTTGACCTAGATTCTCTGTACTAGTCATGCTCTGGTAGATTTTTGACTTCATTGAATTTTGTAGTAGTTTTTTGTGGCCACAGAAATGTGGATCATTTGCTCTTCTCTACTTTCAACCTTAGATTGGCAATTATTTCATTCTTGTTCCAAGCGAGTAACGGTCACAGTAATCACTGTGGGAAGGCTTAGCTCTTGTACAACTTACAAAATTAATTGTTGATGCACAACGAGGTATTTGGATTTGGCTACTGGCAATTTGTAAGATGCAGTGTTATCAAAATAATGCTGCTGACCTTTAGGGTGTCCCTTTAATGGAGCAGATGATAGGATTGGATCATGTGGAAGATGAGTTTCTTTGTGGTTGGCCAAAAATGTAACTCAAGTTCAGGCCTGGACACTTGATCTTATATTGAATTATTAACCAGCAGAGCTGTCTAGATGCCCTGTGCTGCCTGCTTGAATTAAAAAAAAATACAACTTGGAAGTCCTCTGACTTGATTCAAAATAGTGGAATTAGTCTGACACCTGGGAGTTCTCTGTGGTTATGCCATTCTCATCATACTTCAACAGTAAAAAAAGAGTTTTTTCAGTGAAGCAGCAGCTCTCACAGCTACTGCTATTTCTCAGTTACTTTAGAGGATTTTTTAAAAAAAATGTTACTGTCTTGATTCTGCAGCTTACTGAACAAATTCATTGTCCCTGCTTTTATGCCATGGTGATTCTCATTGGACCTCTTGAAATAAATAACTGAATCTGCCTTTTCTTTTTTTGTAGGTCAGTTATTATTTTCCTCTGAAGACGCTGTGGAGATCTTTCTTTGCTGCACTAGTAGCAGCATTTACTCTACGCTCCATCAACCCGTTTGGAAACAGCCGCCTGGTTCTGTTTTACGTTGAGTTCCACACACCTTGGCATCTTCTGGAGCTTGTGCCGTTCATCCTCCTAGGAATATTTGGTGGTTTGTGGGGAGCTTTTTTTATTCGCAGCAATATTGCCTGGTGTAGGAGACGAAAGACAACCAAACTTGGCAGGTATCCTGTTCTGGAGGTTTTGGTTGTGACTGCTGTCACGGCCATCCTAGCCTTTCCCAATGAGTACACCCGTATGAGCACCAGTGAACTCATTTCTGAACTGTTCAATGACTGTGGGATTCTAGACTACTCCAAGCTCTGTGAGTATGTGAGTGACTTCAACAGCACCAAAGGAGATGATCTGCCAGACCGTGCTGCTGGTCCAGGAGTCTACACAGCGATGTGGCAGCTGGCTTTAGCACTTATCCTGAAGGTTTTCATCACCATATTCACCTTTGGCATGAAGGTGAGATCTTCATTAGAAGGATTGAGGTACAAGGATTCTTCAGATGATTGTTAGAAAGTAATACTAGTACTTTCTAAATGTAAGGGGTCAAGGGTTACGTTTTTCAGAGTGCCTTAGTAATTTTTAAGAGCCCAAATCCCATGCAGGTTCAGTGGAGATTAATATGTAGAAAAGCAGCATGTTATTAGTGGTGTTGCTAAGATTGTTCTGTACACAGATACAGATTGCAACAATTTCTGGAGTAGATAAATGAGCAGTAGGGCTGTGTGAAATGGGTTTTTTATTCTTTTTGAAGTCATCCGTTTCAGAGGACAGTGATTTGTTTTGGTGTTTTGGATCACAGTCCTATTTAGTTTTGGCCGAATCTGTTTCGAACAGGCTGCAAAGGAAGTTTTGCACAGCCCTACCCTGCTGGGCGGGGCTGCAGGGCCCTAGTGGGGAGCAGGGCAGGGCAGTGGGTTACTTGTCACTGCCCTGCAACCTGGTTTCCCAGGGAGCAGACATCCAGGGCAGGCAGCAGTGGGGAAGAGATCCAGGTGCAGGTCTCTGCTCCCTGCAGAGCTAGGTTGTACAACAGGGATTCTCCAGCCCCCGGTTCAATTCCTCACGTGTTTCCGGGTGGTGCGGGCCCCCGGATCTGCATGTCGGGTTTCAGCAGGCTGAACCCCCCCCGAAAGAGCTGGGGAAATGGTCAGAGAGCTGGGGAATCGAACTGGGGGCTAGATGTCAATATCAGAGCAGTCCTTCTCCCCCCCCCCCATCCCTCCTTTCACCTCCCTCGTCTTAGTTTTTGTTTCCCTGCAAGCCCAGCCCCAAAACTCTGATATTCTCCGGAACATTTTGGAGCTTTCCGATTCATTTCAGAGCTGTTTCAGATCCTTCCGTTTCTATACGGATTTGGTGTTTCAGGTGCTGAAACGGCTGCCGAAATTTCGCGCAGTCCTAATGAGCGGTTCTCCTGAGGTAACTGCCTGCTGCAGATCCCTTGCCACTTGCAGTTACCTTGGGATGAACATGATCCATCCATCAGTTTAACATATGTTAGTGTGTAATTACACCTGGCTTCCTGGGAGGTAACTCTTACTCCAGAGTGGAGTATACAGCTTTGTGTTTACTTTGCATTTACCTTGGTGCAGTCTGCCTTTACAGAGATGTACATTTGTCATGTGCCTGCACCCTTGTACGTTTTCCCAATCAATCAAAGTTGCCACCCTGCCCTGCCTTCTGCCTAACTACAAACTAATACTGTTAACTACATCCCACTGAGATCGTTTTTGGTTTTGCTCTAGTCTTACTACATCTGATTATGCTTAGGAAGTAGTGGTTAGCAGTTTGTTTGGTTTTTCTTACTTCCACTACCACAGTTCCTGGACTAATTGCATTTTTGACCCCTACTGTGGGGTTTTTTTGGTTTTTGTTTCCTTTTGAGCCCACCTCCCCTTTAGGTAGCAGGCCTTTGTCACCTTGTCTAGTGGGAGAATTTCACCCTCTTGAACAGCACCTGGGTTTAATTCACCTAGGATCATTGGGGGCTGGACCCAATGATCTCATGAGATCCCTTCCAGCCCTAAACGTCTGTGAATCTCAGCAGACCTGGATTTATTTTTTGTTCCCTGGGGTTTTGTTGCACCCACCAGGAGGAGCCGTGATGGCTGTAACCAGCAGCTGTACAGCCTCCTTGTAGTGTTTGAGAGTAAAAGAACATTTAAAAGAAAAACATCTTAAGCAGTAAACTGGTTTCTGTTCAGGTTTCCTAGCTTATTCCCTGGATCTGGGGAAAGGCCCAAATCCTTCAGACTCCTTTAGCACGCTCCCTGCATCAACACCTTCCCTTCTCAGCCTCTAAGGGCTCCCCTTCCCCTCTTGCAAAGCCTTTAAAAGAACAAAAGCACAGATTTAATGTGTTTTGATCTCTAGCAAAAGAGAGAGAGCTTATCTTTTCAGCTTGCAGCCTGGAAGTGTTTACTGGGAGGCTGCTTATCTAGATCCATTGTGTTGCTTTTCTGCTTGTTTTTTTTCCAGCAGCTCCCTGTTAAGCCAGATTCATGCAGGAAAGTCTTAACATATAATACAGTAACTTGACTTCCTTAACCAGGTGACAGTGTTCATGAAACTACAGTGCAGTATGTATCCTTAGATGATTATACCACATCCCAACATCCCTCACAATTATTCTTGAAACTTCTTAATGTAGCGAGGGCTGCAACTGTGAATTGTGTAATACTCCTGAAGCTAAGCTAGAGCTTGAGGGTGAAGTAGCACATACAAACCACAGAATTGCAGTTGCAACTTTTTATTGCATGAACAATTGCAATTTAATTTCTGGTAGGGTAAGAATGAAGTTGTAGCCCACATCCTCCCATGCTGCTGCATTTTTTTGCATGTACAGCAAAGATGTGTATTTCTAAAAACACAGCCTCCAGGAATCTAGTCACCTTGCTTTCTTTTGAATTGCCATTCCTTAAGATTAATTAAAATACCCTGACACAATTTCATACCATACCTGTTCAGAAAATTACCACTGAGCCATAAATGTTATAACTGATTCAGGCAGACAAGGTTCTTTGGGTGAATCTAATATCTTTTATTAGACCAACTTAAATAGTTGGAAAAATTTGTCCTTAGACCAACATGGCTACAGCCTACCCCCCTATAACTGATTCAGGTTTCTTCCAGCTAAAGACTAAGGTTGAAATGAGGCAATGTGACTGAAGCTAAATATCACTTTCTCTCTATCTGAAATGCAGTTGGGGTATTGCCATATTTCCAGTGCAGGTTAAGTGAAGAATCCTTAGATTTATGCAAACCAGTGTCTCCCTTAGTGTTGTAATGAAATGGTCCATTATTATAGTGGACAACCTTCTATGGATAAAGCAGAGGTGCCAAGCATATGGCCTGCAAGCTGCATCCGGCCTGCAGTGCCTTTTCTATTCAGGTGGGCTGTTGATGGACTGCTGCAAATTGGCAGATGTGGCCAGGTGGACTGACTTGCTGCAGAATCTAGGGCCTTTGGGCCTCGATGGACATGGTGATTGATGGCTGGTGCAGCCCTTGTCCTCCAGCTGCTTCACCCACTGCCACTGCGGCAGTGCTACCTCTTTGACTGCCAGCCCCACCACTGCTACATGACCCTTGCCAGAGATAGAGCTGCCATTGCTGTACAGGTTGTGGTATTGGCAGCAGTTCCAGCTCTGACTGCAGTGCAGGGCACATGGCAGGAGCTAAAGCTGCACTTCGTGCCCTGTGCTGGAACCACAGCTGCTGCTGCATGCCCCTAGTTAGAGCTGTTGCTGCCATGTGCCTTATGCTGGAACTGCCCCATTCTGGAACCACCTTGTGCCTCAGGCTGGATCGAGCCTGAAGGGGAGCCCCATGGTCTGGATTTAGCCTGGGGTGCAAGATGAGTTGATGCCCTAGGTATAAGGTAAAATGCTTATTCAGAGTTTGAAGAATTAGAGCTATGCAACCAGGTAGACAGGTTGACTACAATTACTTAATGTTTCATAAGCCAAATATTCTTGTGGATTATGCTGAATTGGCTTCATAGATTTCATAGGTTTCTAGGGTCGGAAGGGACCTATTAGATCATTGAGTCTGACCCCCTGCTCTCGGCAGGAAA
>NW_005842931.1:457333-481871 GCF_000455745.1 Alligator sinensis
AAAGAGTGCTGGGGTCAAGTGACCCCAGCCAGGTGCTTGTCTAACCTCTTGAAAACCTCCAAGGTAGGGGAAAGCACCACCTCCCTTGGAAATTCATTCCATATTTTGGCAACCCTCACCATAAAGAATTTCTTCCTGACGTCCAATCTAAATCTACTCTCCTTCAGCTTATGGCCATTGTTTCTGGTAATCCCGAGGGCGTCCTGGTAAACAGATCATCCCCTGTTCCCTGCTGACCCCTCCTGAGGAGTTTGTAGACAGCCACAAGATCACCTCTCAGCCTTCTCTTGTGGAGGCTGAAGAGATTCAGGTCCCTCAGCCTGTCTTCATAGGATCTTACCTGCAGACCCTCAACCATATGAGTAGCCCTTCTCTGAACCCTTTCCAGGTTATCCACATTCCTCTTGAAGTGTGGTGCCCAAAACTGCATGCCCCTAGTTGCAAAAAAACCCCCAAAAAACCAAAACAGTACTCCAGTTGCAGCCTCACCAATGCTGCATAGAGGGGAAGAATCATCTCCCTAGACCTACTCATGATGCACCTGCTAATGCAAGACAGAGTGCGGTTAGCCTTGCTTATTATCTCGTCACACTGGCGACCCATGTTCATGCTTCAAATAAACATGATTCTAAACATTGCAGTAGATGACATTGGCATTCTCACAGCTATATCCATAACTGCTGCTAAACCAATGCCCAGTTCTGGCAAGAACCTTTTCTGAGGTCACTTAATTTCAAATGAGTCATTTCACAAGCAGCAAAACAGCTCTTGTCAAGCTATTTAGGCAGTGGGGAGCAGTAGTGTGTGTGTAGCTATTTCATTAATTCTCATAGGAAAATGGTTTATTAGAAACTCCTGAAAGCAGAGCAGTAGTAACCTGAGATCAGTAGTAAATCGTGAATGTAGAGGTACTTGATTATGACTTCATACACAAACCAAATAGGAAGTGAACAAAAGGATCAGGCTAGACTCTAGAATATCTTGTCTACATAGCTCACCAGCAAAATGTCTCTTTCAACGTGTAAAAAAATATGTTAAGAGCAACAGCTAGAGTTTTTATGCATGCTAGACACTAGACTTTTATTTTAGGGTTATGAATATTAAAAGTGCCTGTGTAAGAGACAGATGACATTGTGTGGTAACTAAACATTCCTCTGGGATATGGAGACTTACCTTTCCTTTATTTGCGGAGTAAGGCACAGTATCTCTCCAATTAGCTTGTCACATTTTCTTACATGGTCAGTCCTTGGTTCTCTCGAGCCTTCCGTTGTTCCTGGGAGTGAGCAGCAGGTCAATCCAATGTATGTAAGGACTTCAGAATGAATGTGGCTGCAGTGGGGAAGTATTGTCCAGGGAGCCTCTGGGGAAAAATGTGAATATACTCACTAGTTCACATAGGGGACAGTGGCAGGAAAAGCATGCATACCAACTGCTAACCTTTTGGTGCGACCAGGGGATATTCTTGTGTAATAGCCATAACTTGTTGCTAATGTGATTCTGTATTCATCTTCTAATTCTGTTACTCCTCAGTGTATACTCTATTCTATTGAGCAGTGTCTCCTTTACCATGCACTGATGTGTTTTTATTGATAGGTTCCTTCAGGTCTGTTCATCCCCAGTATGGCTGTTGGTGCCATAGTAGGTAGACTACTAGGAGTAGGAATGGAGCAGCTGGCTTACTATCACCATGACTGGACTATCTTCAGTGGCTGGTGCAGTCAAGGGGCTGACTGCATTACTCCTGGACTTTATGCAATGGTTGGGGCTGCTGCATGTCTAGGTAAGCAATATGTGTTTACTTAAGCTGATGTAGTACTTACTGTTAGTCATTGAGGGTGCTTGTACATGTGATGGTCATCACGATGTACGCATGATGAAAGCGTAATTTGTGTGGCTTAATAGTATCACACATTACATGTGCGCCAGTTTTGGGAGTTTTAAATGACTTTGCATCGTTGCAAACTAAACTACATCTGGATGCAGTTTTGCAATAATGCATCTGTAAGCTTGCCGTCTGGCTGCGGGAGAGGCAGGCAGGCTCCACAGAAAAAAAGGATTGTGACTCTCGCCACTTGCCTTCAGCAGGCACCTGATCCTCTTTTTAATTCAGAAGAGCCTGCCTGCATCTCCCGCAGCCGGGGCGGGGGTAAGCTGCCAGTGAGCCAAGCGGCTCCTGAGCTGTGGGAGGCCCTGGTCCTTCCCTCCATGGTTGTGGCGCCCCCCCTGGGCTCCCTGGGCCGGCTGCTAGCGGGCCAGGGACTGTCCCAGCTCGGAGGCAGCACCTGGTCGGATCCAACTCTTCCCTGAGCTTGCCAGGGCTTCCAGTGCTCAGTGCACTGTCCCCGTTGCCTGGAACTGTGTGGGAATGGGCTGGCTTGCCCCTGGGGCAGCTTGGGAAAGTGGCAGGAGGGCGGCTGGTTGTTCTGGCAGCAGAAGAAAGTGGCAGGCATCGTGCACAGGATGCTGTAAGCCTGCCAAGCCCGAGCTTCCCTGAGCCTGCCTAGGCACACCATCCCTGCTATGTTCTCCAGCCATCAACATACTCAACCACCTTCCTGCTGCATTTCTGGGCCACGCAGGCTCTGCAAAAAAAATAAAAAAAAAAAAAGTATTGGGCTCCTTGCTGCTTCTACTTTCAGCCAGGTGCCTGGCTGCTCCCTGGGTGGGCTTGGGGAATGCTTGGATCCATCCAGGTGCAGCTTCTAAGCTGGGGAACCTTTAGCTTGCTAGCAGCCTGTCCAGGCAGCCCTGGGGGCCCTGCCACTGTGGAGGGAAGAACTGGAGCCCCCTGCAGCTCAGGGGCCATTCAGTCCACCTCGGCGGCTTGGCCCCTGGCGGCTTGCCCCCCGCCTGCAGACAGGCTTTAGTTCTGACAATAAATAAATAAAAAAGGATCGGGCTTCTAGCCGTAATGTGAAGGAAAATTTGAAAGTGTGGGTTTCAATTTAAAACCCATTGTTTCAATTTAGGGGGCATAGAATAAAACCTTGGGGACTCAAGCAGCACTCAAATTGCTAGTTCAGAAAATGATGTGATTACTTGTTACTTGTCTTCATTGAAAACATTTTAGTATTAAGATGCATAAACTTGCATTTCACAGTCGTAAAAATGGCTGACCAATACCAAACAAAAACAGGTGGAGATTCCTGTATTTCCTCTTGTAATCAAAGCAAGTGAAAGTGGCCTCTTTGACCAGGTCAGAATGTCACCTGTTGTGGAGATACAGTGGCCTCTGAAAGTAAAGTGTTATGTACTTGTTTTAGTGCTTGAAAGGCTTCACACATTTATTGTGCAATTAAGTAGTTTTGTGGCAAATTCACTTTTCCATTATTCAATTAAAGTAATCAGCTGTCCAGCATACCAAGTCTGAGGAACAGCAGTATGCTGTCAAAATAATTGTATGTTTTCAAAATAATTGTAACAGGTATAAATATCAGGCGTGTTATAGAGGTTCTGACAGCTCTTTGGAGAGAATCTTGCAAGTCAGTGGATCTGCCATCCCACATAGGACAGAATCTGATCACACTTGTCATCACAAGTATGCTCTGTTATCAAGTAAATGTGTATCTTTTGGCTACGTCTGCATGTTGGAAAAAAACAGCTGAGAGTAGTGCTTTATGAGAGAGTGACACTGGAACCATTTTTTCTAAAACCAGCTTAATGAGAAGGTCGCCTACAATCCAGACAGAAACATAATATAAGTTGAGCCTGAAAGTATGGACATTTCTAATAAACCAGCATTTTATATTAATGCTTTTTCCAGTATAACTTTGAAAATGTTTTCTCTGTAGGCAGAATGAGATCATACAGTGCATCCTTCTCATAGCAGAGCCTGTTTTAAATAGTTTGCTAAGTAGCCATTCAATACCCATTGTAAGGAAGGGATTTTCTGTTGGAAATTTTTTGAAGTGTGTTAGAAGCTTTCAACCTTGTGTTTTGTTTTTGCAGGTGGAGTAACCCGTATGACTGTGTCACTGGTGGTCATTATGTTTGAACTTACTGGTGGACTGGAGTATATTGTTCCTCTAATGGCAGCGGCCATGACCAGCAAGTGGGTGGCAGATGCAATTGGACGGGAAGGCATCTATGATGCCCATATTCGCCTCAATGGTTATCCCTTCCTAGAGGCCAAGGAGGAGTTCTCACACAAGACTCTTGCAATGGATGTCATGAGGCCACGACGGAATGACCCTCCTCTGACTGTCATCACTCAGGATAGCATGACTGTAGAGGATGTGGAGGTCATAATCAATGAAACCACGTACAGTGGCTATCCAGTTGTTGTGTCACGGGAGTCACAAAGGCTTGTTGGTTTTGTCCTCAGGAGAGACCTCATCATTTCAATAGGTAAGAGCAGAAAGACACAGTTCAACATGGATTAAGTGTTGCACCTGGAAGCCTCTGACTGCCACCTCCATATGTACTTTCTAAATTATCAGTACCATGGTTTTAAGATTCAGTGAGCAGTCCCACTGTAGACCATCTGTGCTAGGGCCATGTACCATATAGTTTTCTGAATTTTAGTATGCAAGGTAGCGTTCAACACGTGTAGTTAAATCACTGCAACTACTCTTAGGCCGTGTGTAGACTAAGCAAGGGGCATGTGTGCACGACACTTTAAAGCAGGTTAAATGCTTTTGCATCACTTTAATGGTGTTTGCACACATCGGTGGCACATTGCGCAGTAATTCCAGCCTCTGTAGCAACTTTGGCAGTGTAATGCACCTTAGATGACTTGGAGTACAGCAAACTAAAAGTCCTCTGAGGAGTTTGTTTGCTGCCCTACAGCTGTGGAGTGAAGCACCAGGCTTCATGCAGCTCAGGAGCTCTGAAGGCAGCCTGGCAACAGCCTGGGAAGGCAGGCTCTGCCCAAGGGAAAAAATAATCGGTGAACCTGATCTTTTTTTTTTTTCCCCCCCCCCCTTCCCTGGAGCCTGCCTGTCTGAGCTGCGTGGGACCCTGGTGCTTCCCTCCGCGGCTGCGATGCCCCCCCAAAACCGTCCAAGCTGGGTGTCTGTGGGTGGGTGCCACCTGGTGTGGGCCATTGCTGCCACAGAGGTAAGCTCCAGCCCTCCCCGCAGCCCAGGGACCGCTCTGCCTGCCAGCAGCTCACTCTCCCCTCCCCACTGCCAGAGAGGCAGTTGAGTTCAAGTGTGTTCACAACATAAGGCTTTAAAGGGCCCTAAATTGAAGCAGTGTTTTTAAAAACCCACTGCTTCAATTTAGGGCCCCCATTTCGTGTGTACACACCCTTAATTCCTAAACTCTTAAAGAACACTGATATGGCATTTAAACATTCTCCCCAGCGAAAATCTAAAATTATCTTGATTTAACTGTGGAAAGTACTTTAAAAAGTTATCTTTGACAGCAAGTCTCACTGTAGCTTTGCAGCCTTGCAATGAGAGTATTTTCTCCACATCCAAAGCAGTTTGAGACAGCAGTGGCGAATCTCCAGACACAAAGGCTGGGGTGAAAAGTGGCTTCCACCTCTCCCTACCATACTGAAGACAAGTTGAGACTAGCATGATGTCTGTACTTCTGCTTCTGTGCCACTTAGATGGGAGCATGAGCTGCTTTGTGATAAACCAGAGTTCAGTACTGGGCCATGATTGGAGCCAATGGGGAAAAAGGAGACCTTTCTTTGTCATAAGTCTGTGGGACCTGTTGTATTCTCTCCTGTTTATTTCCAGCCTCATAAACCCATGCACTGGCTCTGCACATTTTACCTTTTGTTATCCTCTGTGTAGTCAGCAGTGTTTACAGGCTAAGACTTGAAATTATGCAGTTTGGGTCAGAGGGGGTGGGCAGGGCTAGGAACCAGCCACTGCTACCACCAGTTTTCCCTGCTGTGGCATGGGGGAAGCATCCACTATTGCCATTTCTCTCCTCTGTGGCATGGAGAAAGTGCTTGCTGCCAAAGCGCTACATCCACAGGCCAGATCCCAGGGTTCCATCCTATAGGTTGCTGAACTCTATGGGATGAGATCTTTTCAGCTGAACAGTTGAGCACATGGGTCAAGGAGGAACACACTTAACTCTTAAGCCTTAACCAGTTTTGTCCACAGTGCTGCTTTCAGCATGAATGGTATGACAGTTGCATACAAATCTCTGCTGATTTCAATGGTCATCTCTCTGTGATAGACTTGTTTTGCGATATGGGAACTACTGCTCTTGCTTTTTTCTTCTTTTGTGCCATGCCAAGTGCTTTAGCCATTGACAATGAGAGGGGAAGAAACACAGGAAGGGTCTACTACAAAGATTTTGTTTCCTTCCTTGGGCTGGGTTGTGATTTAACATGACACTTCTTGTTTTCATTTCATCATGAATCTCTAGAAACTCAAAATGAACAGTTTACTTTTCCCTAAAAATGCACAGCAGTCCACTTTTGTGCATGTCAGAGAACAGGATTCAGTCCCAGTTGTCAACCTCATCTAAGTGCTAAACATTTTAATCAATGTTACAAATTCAGATTTTTGGAAGTCAAGTTAGCTTCTAGCCTAGGGACTATGTAGGCAATAATGGAAAAGAATTGGGACTCTGATATGGCTACTGTCAGATTGATCTGTTTTTGTTGGCAGACAAATCTGATGCACATTAAAATAAACTGTTCATAAAGGAGAGAATCTTGACCAGGATGCATGGACTCTGTGCAAAGAAAATGTTTTTCTCATCAAGTGCCCATACTCTGAGTCCATAAAGTAAGGTGCATTAAAACCTCTCTTCCTCATAAATCTGGAAAGGATCATATGTAATTAGTGGATAGGAATACAGATTCTGTGTGGCTATTCTTGGATTTCATTTTATCCTTTTATGAAAACTTTAAAGATGGGCATATTAAAGATCCTTTTAAAATTGCAGTTGAAATGTAAGCTCTTATGGCATGTAACTGCTCCTGCAAAGTAATGAGCCTAGCACTAGCATCTCTGACACCCCTGGTGTCTCTACAGCAGCAGCAAAGTGACACACTGTGTCTTGCAGCACCAAAAACTTAGGCAGAATGCTTAAGTTTGCCGTAGAACTTAAAACAATGTGCAGTGGTTAAGTAGAGCTTATCAGCAGAAGGGAGTTCATAGAGTCATAGGAGAGAAGAGCTGGAAGGGACCTCAGGTGGTCAATCAAGTTGGTGTACCCCCTGCTCAAGGCAGGATCATCCCTATCCAAGCCATCCCATACAAGTCCTTGTCTGACCTATTCTTAAACTACATAATCAACCCTGGTTCCCATGAGGGCTGTGATAATCATTTGATGATATAGAATTACTGTCAGTCTGTCTTCCTATGCAAGTTGTTGGCTGTATGGCCTGAGACGAGCACCTACTACTTACTCATTTGGATAACTGAATGAGGTGATTGCCATATGAGCAGGGGCAGAGAGATTAAAGGTTGTGCTTCAGATATCTTTTATAATTGACAACTTCTTTCATCCAGAAAATGCCAGGAAGAAGCAGGATGGGATTGTGAGCACTTCAATTATTTATTTTACTGACCACTCTCCACCACTGCCTCCAAGCTCTCCGTCCATGCTCAAACTCAGGAGTATCCTGGACCTGAGTCCTTTCACAGTGACAGACCAAACACCCATGGAGATTGTTGTGGATATATTTCGCAAGCTAGGACTACGCCAGTGCCTTGTCACGCACAATGGGTAAGAGCACTGCAGGGGTGAGTAGTGGGATACTGACTAGGAACAGCAAAACACAGAAAGATTTAAAGAGCAGTCACAGTTTGGCAGAAAGCTGTTCTGAAACAGTAAATCTTTCTGGGAAAGGCAGTAATGTAAACAAAGAGTGGGGATATTGAAGCCATGAAGCATGGCACCATGTGGTAAAAATATTAAATATCACTATGTTGAAGAAAAGCAGGGGGACAAGTTCAAATAATATTTTCTACTTCAGCCCCAGCAATGTGCATAATGTTAATACTGGTTCCTGTTAGGGTGCTTTTAGCCAATACACGGTAGAATATTTTTTAAAAACTTGCCAGGAAGGGGTTTGGGGAAATTTATTTAATAATGAGTTTATAGATCTGCTTGTTAAGATATGATATCTTTTATTAGACCAACTAAAATAGTTAGAAAAATTCTTCTTTGCAAGCTTTTGGGTACAAACACCCTTTGTGAGGCTGAGGAAGGATCTGCAGTTGGTCTGTGCTCTTCCTGGATGGAAAGATTTTTTTTTTTTCTTCTATTTCATCCAGGAAGAGCACAGACCAACTGCAGACGCTTCCTCAGCCTGACAAAGGGTGTTTAACCAAAAGCTTTTAAAGAAGAGTTAAGATACATCACTGAAACTGCTTGTCCCTCATAACCAGGAATACTATTAATAATGTTGTCCATGAATCCTTTAACTTTTATGAGTAAAAATGATGACTTGTAAAAACTTTTTGGAGGCAAATGTGTTTGCTTCAGTTGCTTAAAGAAAATCTTTTGAATGTTTCAGAAATACTACAGTGGGGTGTTTCAACATTTCATCTGAAAAGTCTTGGCATTAGAGTAGACTCGTAGCATTCCAAGCCATGGAAACTTTTTTATGATTATCATGGATTAAAATTGTCATTGGAGATACTGTTATCACAGGGATCATCTCCCTAGGAGGGATTGGGGAAAGGACTTGCTATGCTAACGATCTGTTGTTAACTTTCCAGGAAACTACTTGGGATCATTACCAAAAAGGATGTATTAAAGCACATTGCACAAATGGCTAACCAAGACCCAGATTCTATACTCTTCAATTAAAAACAGACCCATAGGAATTGTGTGTTTGACACAACAAAAGGAACTTTGTAAAAGACCCTGGATTTTTCTCTTCTATTTTTATTGAGAACCTGGAGCTATCTTCAGATTTTCACTATATGGAGCTGAAGATAATCATGTTTTTTTTACAAGATAACTAATTGCACTACATAATCTGTGGAAATTTAATCTTCTCTTTAGAAGAAAAGACTTTTATTATATTGCTTTTGTGAAGTTGCATTGGAAAGATTCCATGAAGGAGTAAAAGCAAAATGCTACAGAATTAAATCTGTTCCTTTTTTTATTTTATTTGAACGCTTTCATAGCTAATGTGGGGAGGGAAAAAAAAGTATCAGTCTTAAGTCTACAGAAGCCTTGGAAGAGGAGGATGACTGCACATAGTACTCAGGGGCTGCCTGAGAAAGGTGTAGTCATAAGTAAGGGCCATTGCTTCCTGATAGCTGCTTGGTAAAAATAGAAATCTGGTGCTTGCTTTTAAAAGCTTTAAAAAAAAAAAAAAATGAGAGCTGATTGTTAGGGTGACTTTCTCCACTCTACATTTGAATTAAAGGGAAATCTACTAGTTCCTTTATGCACTGTCCAGCTAAATGAAAACTTATTTTGCTGCTTCAAGCAAAAAAAAAAAAAAGTTTTCTACTGAAGCTGTACTCTGTTTCTAATCAGAATGTTGCTTCATTTTGGTTGGTCTTCTCTGAATGTATTTAACTTCCCTCTGTGGCTTACTCCCTAAAAGTACCCAAAGGAGAACAGAAGGTGTT
Organism: Alligator sinensis; assembly: GCF_000455745.1. NCBI lineage: Eukaryota > Metazoa > Chordata > Crocodylia > Alligatoridae > Alligator > Alligator sinensis. The sequence goes on from NW_005842931.1 coordinate 466,843, forward strand.
ATCGGTTGCTTTCTTGTAACTCCCCTTTTCTCCTAAACTGAAGGATCTCTCTTCCTTGACTTCTCTAAAAATGATTAATTGAAATGATTGACAGTTCTAAATTATTGCCCTAGTTTTTACTGCACTTCCAAGTAATCCTTAATCACATTTGATTATTGAACAACTGACCTCTTACCTAATCAGCAGCATCTTATGTTGTGAGGATATGACTGTGGGAAGTCCCTGTATCCACAATGTTTACATGAATGCATGCACCATGTGACCAGCCTCCTTTCTCTCTGTTGCAGTCTAACTCAGGATGGAATCCTGTCTGTAGGATTGAGTACACTGCCACTTTATGTACAGTCACCACTTCCTGTCTTGGTCTTATTACCAGCAACTATGCAATAAAAACCCCTTTATGACCACTCCAGCAGTACAATTCACATCCCTTCCCAAAATGTCCTTCTAAAATCATTGCGTCCCATACTCTATCAGAGTGCCGCTAATGAGATCACTTGACCGTTCACTGCAGATTCAGTCAGAAACCAGCCTGCTTCACTTTAGCAGCCACTTCAGACCAGGTCAGGTTAAGTTGGGATTGGCAGTGGAATTCAGCAAAGCGGACAAAAGGCGATTGTCCATGTAAAGTGAGTCAAAAGCTGAACTGTCAGAAGCTATGGGCAAAAATTGGGCTGACACTAACAACTTAATGGGAACTTTTAATCCATTTCTTAGATGGACAAACCTTGAACCACTGAAACAACCATTACCTTGAGGACAAGTTTGCCCCTCTTGGCACCCTTTCCTGAAAGGGCCATAGGGAGTAAACTCTCCTTATCCTTAGGGATGGTTCCTTCAGACCAGGGCTCAGGCATGTTGGCAGGAGGTGATGTGCCTGCCATCCAACAAAGTATTGCTGCCCATGATAAACCTGGTCTGTGGGTAAGTAGGACTCCTCTCTCCAGAGCTGGCAGGTACCTTCCAGAAGTGCTAGAACTTGTCTTTAACATAAATAAACTGGTTTCTTTTGGAAAACACTTATATCAGCTTCAAAACCACTTGCAATTGCCATTGCATCCTAACAAGATGATGATGTCTGCTACTCTGATTATATTGTTTAGTAAAGCTGAGTCAGCCGACCAAAATGTTATCAACAATAATTATCTTCTGTTTGGAAATAAATGCCTTGAATGTCTCTAATGTTGCTTGTTCGGCAGGAGACAGTTATGTTCCCTTTTTTATTACAGAAAGAATGCTTGTTAGTCCCATCTGTAGCCTTGAATGCTTCAGTGAGCTGTATTCAGGGTTTGTCATGAAGCTAATCATTGAGTGTTTGCCCTGTCTCATTTTCAGAGAACTGTCCCCAGTCTCATGACAAATGAATGCTGTGCAAGTCTGATTTCAAAAACTGCTATTAAAAACACTATTTTTGATTAAGTTATAATCATATAGAGAACAAATGTGTTGTGTGTAACCCATGCAGTGCGTCTCTTCCTTTCTGGTACTGCAGGCCCAAGAAGGGACAAATGGCTGTAAATTCTCAATTCAAGCTCTTGTGCGCACTCGTGCATGTGCACACATGCACACGCCTGTCGCACAGCCCACCCACCCACTCTGTGGTCCCAATCTTATTTCTTTGGCTGATGTTATATGGTGTACCCTTTTTAGAAATGGTTAAAATGGCTTGAAGGTCTGTCCCTTGTCAAGGACAGTTATAGGAAAACTTAAATGCTGAATTCAGCATTGCTAACCCCAAGTGCTGGATAATCATGAGACTAGTTTAAATGCATGAGATTTAGACTTAGTTGCAGTTAGTGCCAGAGTTAAGAGCTCCCACTTTACAGCTTGTTCTCCCTAATCATGATAGAACTATTTTAAAGATAGGGCAGTTAAAACTCCCATATAATCATGTGACACCTCCTTCCCTCCCCTGCAGCTGGAGCCGCAGATGAAGTACCAAATATGTGAGTTGGGAATTCTTAATTTTTACCCACGCATAGTTGACTCCGGCTCCCAGAAGCAGGTTGTTCGTAAGAAGCTGTTATATGGTAGACCAGATGATAGGCTCCTCGAATCACTGAGTGTTGGAAGAAGTAGAAGCAGTTGCACACTTCAGTTTGAAGTGAGATAACTTAGCAGGCATGGTGCCAGCATGCATCTGGGTGGGACCAAGTTCTTGGAAAGGCCAGGAGTGTTGTCTGATAAGGGATTTCTTGCAGATCAGAAAGAAAAAACTAGAGGAAAAGAGGGGCCACCAGGGTACATTAAATCTTAAGTGTTGTAGATTGCTATCCAGCCTGTTCATGCTGAGGAGAGAAAACTGAGAACCTGTGGTGCAATGAGCAGGTAAGTGGGAATACATTTGTTCATCTCAATTCGTTTTTACCCTGTCTTTTCTGGGAACTGAAGAGGAAGGCACCTTGCCTATATGTCAGTTTGTCTGTCACCTTTCTGGGGCATGGCATTAGGCAGAATTTCATCTGGTCTCTTATGTTCTCCTGCCTACATACCTTTGAGCTGTTGCCTTGGGACAGAAGTATTTTGAAAAGCAAAAAACGGGGTCCACATGGAATATAACAATGGCCACCGGGTGGCAATGCTGCTTCTTAAATGTGTAAACCATAGGCATAGGAAACTCTTTACTGGGGAGATTGTGAGGCTGATACAAGCTCGTAGATAATCGGTGCAAATAAGAAGAGCAATTGCAGGTCCAAGTCTCATGATTCGTTTAAATCAGTAGAGGTCTGAAATTGTGTCTCTTAGGCCAAGTGTCTTGAATGCCAACGATTGCCTATGGTACAAGGGCAAAGAGACTGCTGTCTCTAATTAGGTGGCAACTTGCAGTTTCCTAGAGAAGTATATAGATTTATAGCTATTAGGGTCAGAAGGGACCTCAGTAGGCCATCGAGTCTGACCCCCTGCCACAGGCAAGAAAGAGCACTGGAGTCAGATGACCCCAGCCAGGTGCTTGTCCAGTTTCCTCTTTAAAAACCCCCAAGGTAGGGAAGAGCACCACCTCCCTTGGAAGCCCATTCCAGATTTTGGCAACCCTACTGTAAAGAAGTTCTTCCTGATGTCTAACCTGAATCTGCTCTCTGTTAGTTCGTGGCCGTTATTTCTAGTTATTCCGAGGGGTGCCCTGGTAAACAGAGCATCTCCTATTCCCTGCTTTCCCCCCACCCCAATGAATTTGTAGATGGCCACAAGAACCCCTGTCAGCCTTCTCTTCCGGAGGCTAAAGAGATTCAGGTCCCTCAGTTGTAGAGCCTTACCCTACAGGCTCCTAACCATATGAGTGTTCTTCCTCTGGATCCTCTCAAGGTTGTCCACATCCTTCTTGAAGTGCAGCACCCAAAACTGAATGCAGTACTCCAGCTGCGGCCTCACCAGTGCCACATTGAGGGGAAGTATCACCTCCCTGGACCTGTTTGTGATGCATCTGCTAATGCACGATAAAGTGTGGTTAGCTTTACTGATCACTTCATCACGCTGACGACTCATGTTCATCTTGGAGTCAGCTATGACTCCAAGATCCCTTTCTGCTACAGTGCTGCTGAGAGGGTCATTCCCCAGCCTGTAAGTGTGTTGGTGATTCCTTCTCTCTAGGTGCAGCACTTTGCATTTGTCTTTGTTGAATTGCATCCTATTCTGCTCTGCCCACTTCGCTAACCTGTCCAGATCTGCCTGGATTTGCTCCCTGCCCACTAGTGTGTTTACACCAAATTTTGGGGTAAAGTAATCTGCAGATTTGGACACAGTGCTCTCCATACCCTCATTCAAGTCACTGATGAAGACATTGAATAGCACTGGTCCAAGGCTCGAGTCTTGGGGAACTCCACTGCCCCCATCTTTCCAGGTTGATGATGACCCGTCCACCACAACTCTCTGGGTGCATCCTATTAGCTAATTTGCCACCCACCTGACCATGCAATCATCTATGTCACAGCCGCTCAGTTTATTGAGAACAGGATGAGATACCGTGTCAAAGGCCTTCTTAAAATCCAGGTAGATGACATCTACCTCATCCCCTGCATCTAATCATTTTATGACCTGGTTATAAAAAGAAACAAGTTTAGTCAGGCAGGATCTACCTGCTATGAACCCATGCTGGTTGCCCTTCAGCGTTATTTTTCCTACTGGACTCCCACAAATGTGATCCTTAATAATTTTTTCAGAGGTTTTCCCAAAGATAGAGGGGAGGCTAACTAGTCTATAGTTACCCAGATCCTCCTTCCTCCCCTTCTTGAAAATAGGGATCACATCATAGGTGACGTGTAGCCGGAGGGGGGGCAGTTCCCCCCCCGGAGATTGGCTGCCCCCAGCCTCTGCAGGTGGTTGCTGGTTGCCACATGCCCCACCCCCCCCGGCCTTTGCTGCTGATGCAGCCGCCAGCGTCTGTGGGCAGTCCCCACTTGCTGACAGTGCCGGCATCTGCAGGCAGTCCCTGCTCGCCACCATGGTGCCCCCCAGTCTTGGGAGCTACCAGTCATTCATGGACCACATTGGCCCTTTTCCAGTCCAATACATGTGGTATTATACAATCCTTATTTTCCATTTCCATTGAAGAGATGGACCGCTTGAGGTCATACTGTCACATGCTTTATGGGTTGTGTCCTGAAGCTGAGGTTTGCCAAATTTGCAGAGAGGTTCTTCCCCTTTCTCTAGTCTCAACCAATGGAGGAGGGAAGGTTGGAGGGTCATAGCATACACCTTGTTTTGTACAGTTCTGGAGGAGCTGTTGTAGCGTGGAACACCTGTTTGAAGCTGCGCAAAGTTTTGAAATATTAAACTAAGCTTCAGAAAAGGGGGGGTGCTAAGTATAGCTGGGATTGCACAAAGTGCATGATGAAGTGCATTTTATTATGTATCTGTTGGCCAAAATGTGTGTGTGTGTATGGCCCAAAAATATCAATAGTGGATTCCTCAAATTTGAGGTGTGCAACTTGAGAATGTTTTCGAAAGGGCTGTTTTTCCAGATGGCAGGTATTCAGCACTTTCTGAACACAGGGCCTCTCTAAATTGACTTAACATCCAAAATCCTGAGCCATTGTTTTGAAAATCTTGTCCATAAGATATGTACTCACTACTGAGCAGATCTAAGTACAACTCCCTCACAAAAAAGATTGTTCTGGGTCCTCTGCAGATGTATAAAAAGTAATGCCCAACAGGAAAGTGGTTATAAGCAACTGATGGCAGGGGTTTATAACCAGCTCTGCCTTCTCAGACTACTTTGCCTGAGAGCAACAGTATAGTAAAGTATCACAATCAAAGCTTCCCAGGCAGGATTCAGTAATGCTAGAAGATCTCGCGCATCTCTTGGGTCCCTTTGCATTGCCAAAGCGTTAATAGTCTTGTGGATGAAAATGGCATAATAGCTACATTTCTTCTGCTGGCAGCCATTGATGATTGACTTCTTGGCCAAAGAAATACTGGGTTTAATTTCAGATGCAGAAATTGAGAGAGATGCAACATAAGGCGCTGACAGAAGTGGGGCAAATTAATCCTCATTTAATGAGGGTTCAGATGAAGGTGCTCCAAAACGAAGCACCATCATTAACTAGTATGCCCCTGGTGCTGTCATCAGGATAGAAGGTGGGGGAAGGCAGGGGAGGGCACTCTGTTCTGGGGTTTGCCCAGTGACAGCACCGGAGCTAGGAGAGGGAAGTGGGGGCTAGGGGAGAGAGGCTGCAGCCTTCATTGGATTGGCTCCAAACTGGAGCTCGATTTTTTTTTTTTTTTTTTTTTTTTTTTTTTTTTCCCCCCCCCCCCCTTCCCTTCTCCCCCTCCAAACAGCAAATGTATTTGGTGGGGGGGGGTCACTTTAACTCATGGTGCTTTATGTGAAGTGGCATGAGTTGCAGCGGGGAGTTCCTCATCTGTCAGCCCCCGTAGTTGTAAGGAAATCTAATAATCTTCAGTGAGAGGTCATGGATTGAAAACGATCTGATATTCAATGCATCTGAGAAAAAGACAGTTTTGGGATCAAATGCACTTTCCAAGGGGCAGACTTGCACTTGACCTGTACGAGAGCTTCCTTCTGGTATTGTTTTTTCAACTGGAATTTATTCTGTAAATTCACAACCCCAACTACCTAAAGCAGGACTTCCCACAAAGTCAGCTTCCAAGAAATAATTTCCTGAGGTGTTGACATGCTTTCCTTGTGGGTTGCCTCCTTATCTGTTCTGTTTGGGACTTAAAATAAAACATCAGCTTAGAATGGAGCAGAACATAACAACAGACCTGGATGTTGAGTAGAATTGGTTAGGAATAACAAAAGGGGAAGGTTGTAGTTGGAGTATTTGTTTCTAGACAAAGGGCAATAAGGTTCACATTGGAAACTTGCCAGATGGCATTTTGTCTAAGCTGCATCTGCACTACATACAGGGAAGTTAAAGTCAACAGAGTTGCAAAATAATGAAAATACTGTATTGCCAGTATCAAAAGGAAAGGCTGCTGAGTGGATGAAATAAACATTGTGGAGCCACCAAAATGTCCTCAATCTGAACTTTTCATCATAAACAGTAGTTGAACTTCACCCACTTATTTAATTTAAAAACCAGTTTCACTTGGTTGCTGCCTGGCTGCTGCAGGGTAGGAACTTGGGCAAAGGTGCCTCTGGAAACCTTTGAGAGTGGTGGGGTGAAGGGTTTGGAATCGCCCATCTCAGACATTCCAGGTGTGCAGTCCAGTCATTCTCGGGGAGTTCTTTGCACTTGTGGGTCTCTGGCAGAGATCAAAATGTTTTGTGTTAAACTCTTTGGATGTCAGTGCCAACCTCAGGAAAGTAAATGTCTAGCTCTTTCCTGTGTCTGAGAAAACAGACAATAAGTGAAACAGCAGGGTTGAGTTCTATCACTGGCCTGTCTTAAATTCATGGGTTACTCGTGGCCCTTGTGGTCTGGAGTAATTGTGCATCTAGCTCTCTCACACTGACCCAAGTGTACGTGCTCTACTTCCAGAGGCAGTTAACCTATCCAAGTAGACACCCGGAGGTTCTGGTGCCAGAATCTTTGAGTATAAAGTATAGGACATAACATGACAGGCTGGATAGCCTAATCCTATCAGTGTATCAGACGATACACTGAGAGAGATGACAAGCATGTTTGGGCACCAAGATTGCACAGGGTATCCTGTCAACCCTTCTGTGTGATTTGAAGAGTAGCTGAGTTGTTTGCTTATGAAAGCCCTCTGTTTAGAAAAGTGTATGCCGTACATTTCTAACTTAGAGTATAAGGTGCACATCTACCTTGGCTTCTGCTTGACTTCAAATTAATACAGCCAACTACTCTGTTCATGGTTTTTTAACATGGGTTTAGCAATACTGAATGTCTAGAAAAGTGTTAAGAAGGTAAATGTCTCAGATGGAACTATAATCTCTTCTAAAATTAAAGGACCCATGAGGATATACTTTTTGCAATTGCTAATTAATACATACTATAATAGCCCCTTGGGACTCCAGCTGCACTCTAGTATGCCTGGCTTTGCACACGTGAAGTTCCAGTCAGTGCACCCAAGACCTTTGTCTCATTTTTTTTATTTTTAAGGAGTACTGCTGGGCTTCTAAAATGTTTACGAAGTACTTTCTTGCCTTGCATTAGTGAAAAGACTGAAACAAATGAAAATAAAAACCTTCAATCCAACTTGTGGCATCACTTATACTGTTGATTACTTTAGGTTTTTTTTAGAATGTGTAAGGCTAGTGAAACACCGGAACATAAAAAAGGTTCATGCTACAGAACCATGTCCAATGGGGTACATTACACTTAATCAAGGCTTTGTTTGCACAGTGTCCATGTAGCCTTTCCAGGAAATTGTGCTTTTCTGGTAATTTAAAAAAAGAAAAGAAAAATTCATGCCATAAAAGGAAATAAAAAGTTTAAAGGGGACCTGTCAAGGATGATGGGGTCTCAAATATTCCACTTCTATGGCTTTTAAAATTTAAAACATTAAAAATATCACCTGCTTCTTCCTCTTTGCTGGAGGAATTTAACTTGCTCTTTCTAATATGTGAATGGGCACTGAAGAAAGGATGTTGAGTTTTATGCAATCTGAAATGGATTTCCAAGTTTCCATAGGTTGGATCATCTCTTAATAGAGAGATCTCATGAACACTTCTTTCATAGATTGTTAGGGCTGGAAGGGACCTTGCAGATCATGGGGTCACCGCCCCCCCGCCCCCCCCCTACTGTAGGCAAGAAGACCCTTTTAAAGTTACCTAACCCTATCTATTCATGTTCTTGTGACCAGAACAGCAACAGATTACATGGGAAACACTGGAAATCTATTTAATGTGGTTGAGCTTCCTTGAATGCAACGAAACACTTTGTGATGGCTTCTCCCTTTCATTTCTATGTGACCTGAAGATGAGCCACTATTTGGGTGGCAGCCTACATGGCATGCCTGCATAGGCCTTTCCTTCCCAGATTTAGCTGACTCCTCCAGCAACGGGCAAAGCAGGAATTTCTTATGTGAGAGAAAATAAGCAGTTTTAAGGCTGAAACTTTTTTGCTTAAAGCTGAGGCCATCTGTGTCTTGTCAAGGAGCAGTACATGCAGAAACAAGGCACAATTGCTGTGATCAAGCCAGCAGCAACAACCTCAGGGGAGGCACTGATTAGGAGCAGTATAAGCAACTCTCAAGAGAGGGTTGTGATGCAGTGTCTCTAGCCCAGCGGCTCAATATGCCTGTCTAGACAAAGAAAGTAGGTCATGTTAAATAGAACCCACACATTGCATATATTTAAACACAACCAATTTTCTTAGTCCTGATGCAGCCTGAGGAAGTGCAGATCACCACTGTTTCCGTGCGCTGCTCTGTCCTGTCCATCTGTTCTCTCATGCCATATACTTTGGCACTCTATTCTCTGGGGTATGGGTGATCAGTGTCAAGCCCAGTGGGGTCCTGTCTGTGGCTGGGTCCTATGTGTTGTGCTAACATAAACACTAATGAGACTCTTCTGCTGGAATTCCCAGCTCAGTTCCATAATTCTACAGTTCAGTCACTGCTAAGACAATCCAGAGAAGACCAAATAGCTAAGATATCTCCATGTGGAAAGTGGAGCCAAAATATCAATATTGCCTGTAATTCTCACCTGTGGGTGCTCTGATGCGAATTTGCTTGGACACTTCCCATAGGATGAGTGTGATCTATAAACTGTAGCACTAAAAATCTGTAAGTAAATTGCAGCTCTTAACAAGTTTCATCCATAGATCTCAAAGCACATTGCCAAATAGGTTATCAGTGTTGTTCCCATTTTACAAATGGCAAAAGTGAGGAACAGAGGGATTGTTGCCCAGCAGAGGCTTCTGGCCTGGGCCCCTGGGGCTGTTCCAGCCTCTTTCTGCCCTAGAGGGAAACTCGGGTAAGGGAGGGAGGGAATGGGGGGGGAGAGACGGGAGGACTGCGGGTGATCGCCCCAGTCTTTGGGGCCGGGCTGGGCTGGCTTCTGCTGAGTCCTGCAGTCACATCCATGCAGCCAGGAGCTATGTGGTGCTAGAGTATCCAGCAGCGGGCAGGATAATAGGGAAATGGCAGCTATAGACGGGGGGGAAGAGGCTGTGGGTGGGTGTGCTGGTGTGCAGTGACAGCTGGTGGGGCCCAGGGTGGGGCAGCAGGAGCATGGGGCCCCTGTCCCACCTCCAGCACAGCCGTATGCTCCTGGTGCCGTGCTCTGGGGCTTGCCAGCACTGGCCCCGTGCGCCCACTTGCTGCCACTCTCCCCGCCTGTAGCTGCCATTTCCCTGCTTTCCTGCCCCTCACTGGACCACAGGAGCATGGGGTCCAAGCCGGTACCCTACGGTGTGTGTATTTGTAGGGCAAGTCCTGTCCCCCCACCACCATACACATGCACCCACACCGCCCCTTGCACTGCCATACATATAGACCCCCATTCCCACACCCTACATATCCCCCACACTTATCCACCCCCCACAATCCTCCTCAGACACCCACACCTTCCCCCGCATACCTCCACAGCCCCCTACCCCTCCACAATATACAAGAGTAAGACTTCTTTTTAAGCTATTGTGTGATCACCTCTGTGTACACTACACAAACACATGTAAATTGGGACAAAAATATTTTTTTAAATCAAATTAATGGATGTTGTAAATGTTAAATTTTTAGAATACAATTTGATATTTTTCTGAGATGGCAAATATATGGCAGACTATTCCTGGGAGCAAGCAGAGGGATTTCTGGTGGCAAAGGTCAGAGGCTAGGGAGCAAGACTTCCAGTCACAAGATGGCAACCAGGGGCGGGGCTACCCATGCAGCACTCAACAGCCTGCCAGAACTCAGTAAGCGGCCCTCCATCTGAAATAATTGCTCGCCCCTGTTTTAAGATGTGGGGAGGGAAGGCTCCAGGTTATAATCACAAAGAGTGTGAGTACGAGTGCGAGTACATGTACATGTACGTGTGTGTGTACATGCGTGCATGCTCATGTTTTTCCCCTGCCTCAGGTTACATGTTGTAGAAACACAGAGTTCAGCCACTGGGAATATTCTCTGTGACACTACTGGGTAACATCTGACCTGTGCTTAAGGTTTTGTAAAAACAAGCTTTGTATAAAACTGTTTCCACAATGAAGCATTCCTACACTGTGTCTGCAGCCAGACACCAGAGCCTCAGTATGGGGAAAGCAACTAAAGTCAGTGAAGCTAAATCTTTTCCAATGTTGACAGGGAAAGGGGTGCAAAAGCAAAGTGTCACCCAGTGCTATATATATGTTGAAGTGAAAGGATTTTCAGTCACTTCAGGATTTTGCCTTGGAGCAGTGATTCTCACCTGGGATGATGTGAGATCCTTTTATAAGGGTGTCTTAGGGTCCTGCACAATATGAGCAGTGTTAGTTAGGTGTGCCACCACCCACATGAGTTGCAACATAAACCCAGAGATTTCACATGGGAATCCATAGGAAATGGTCCTGACCTGTTGGGCTTTCTGAGTTCTTTGCAATAGAAGAATGGCTCTGTTATTTTTTATATACACAAAAATGGGTATAAGTTAAGATCTGGCATTTTTTGTGGGGTGCTCTGAGGGAGTTGAATGAGTGGTGCCTCGAGTCTAAAAAGGTTGAGAACCACTATCTTAGAGAAATTATTTATTTATTTTTTTTACTTGGAAGTTATAGTTAAGATTCTCAAAGCATTGTTAGGAATCCAGAGCTCTTCTCATTAAGCTGAATTGCAGCTCTATGTGCAAATCCCCTTAGCAACTTGGGCTACCTGTTTCTGTGCGTCTGTAAGGCCCGTCTCTCCAGCTGGGCATTATCTATGTGCTCTGGTAACGGAAGTTTTTCTAGTAGGGGGAGTCTAGCTGCCTGATTCTCAGGAAAGGATGACTCAGCTGAGGCAGCCACTAGCCAAGAAAAAGGGCTTAATGTGCTAATACTCCAAGGCTAGCAAAGCAGCCAGAATCCAGGATAAACAAATGCAGAGCAGGCAGGCACTCTGAGCTGGGAGCGGAGGCAGCTTTGGCAGCAAGTGCAGTACACATGATGGGACCTTGATACTGCGGGGTGGGGCTGAGGTAAAGAGAATGAGGGAGGGCAGAAGCAGAGTGGAAACAAGTCGGCTCATGCTGAGGCCATGTCTGCTTGTGAAGATATTCCAAACTGAAGGACAAAGCTGTAACATGGTGATGCAGGAGCAAGGAGGAGAGTTGCATTGTGGAGGGGGACAAACAGTTCACAGAAGAGAGAAGTCTAGGTTCAAATCTACTGAACATAGCTGTGTGTCTTGTGGCCTATTTGGGGGTAGGGCAGTCTCTCACTGTGTTATGCCCATGCACAGGGGGGTCCTGATCTGGACAGGAGCCTTTAGACACTGGCCTAGTACAAATATTGATAGATCTGCTGAATCCAGTCAGATGCTGCCAACCCAATCCTACTACCATGGCAGCCCAAGTGCTGTGCTGTGCTGTGCTCTGCTCTTCAAGGGGACCAATTTCAAGGATAAAGCAGAAGCAAGAACCAACCACCTCCCCCTGCACCAAGGCCTCTCCTGCTTCAGGGCTTGCCTTTGCAGTACAAAGTTTGATGCTAGAATCCTGGATGTCACTTCTTGTGTTGACGTGACATGCATCAGGTCAATACTTGGGATCTCAATATCACACTGTTAGACAGGAGGGCATGACACAATTATACACACACAAACATAAACTGCACATATGACATTATGGGTCCACACATACGCAATTCAGTGCCTGTGTGTGTGTTAACACTAGGGGGCACTTGGGGGTAATTGGGGTGCTTGGTGACTAGAGGGCACTTGGGACCCTGGGCAGAGGAGGCGGTGGAGACGGGACCAGGAGAGCTGGCTGTGGAGCCGAGAGAGCGGAGGCAGCAGAGGTGGAGGTAGGAAGCTGGGGGGAAAGAGCTGGCAGAGAAGCCGGAGAGGCGGTGGGGAAAGCCAGGGTAGGGAACCGGGAGGTGGAGGCAGAGAAGAGCTGGGGAAAGAAAGCTGAAGGCTGGGAGGTGGAGGTGGTGAGCCGGGGAAGCAGGAAGCTGGCAGAGAAGCTGGGTGGTCATGAGAGTTGGAGTTGGAGGTGATGGAGCAGAGCCAGGAGATCAGGAGAGGTGGAGGTGATGGAGCAGCAGTGAGCTGAGAGATGGAGAAGCTGGAGGCTGCAGGGAACAGAGAGAGAGAAGCCAGGACGCTGAGAAGCTGCAGGAGGCAGAGAGAGAAGCCGGGAGGCAGGTCAGGGTTGCAGAGAGCTGGGAGGCAGAGGGCAGAACTGGGGCTGAAGCCGGGATGCAGATCGGGGTTGCAGAGGGCAGAGCCAGGGCTGGAGCCAGGAGGCAGATCAGGGTTAGAGAGAGATCTGGGAGGTAAAGGGCAGAACCGGATCTGACGCCGGGAGGCAGTGGAGGTGAGAAAGAGATTGGAGTAGGGCTGGGACCGCAGTAAGACGAAACCTAACTCGGGGCTCCAAATAACAGCTTTGTTAGACAGGCAACACGCTATACAGCCCACAAAGTTATTGGTTTGTTCTTTCTCTCTCTCTCTCTCTCATGTTAGCAGAAGCTAAAAGGCTTAGAGGGACTGAGGTCAAGGTGCACAGAGACAAAACTCGGGTCCCTTGCTTGGAGGAAAAAGGATAGCTACCTATCCCACACTGAGAGTTGATCCTCGATGGCCAGTCGGGATCTTTTCCAGCAAGGTGTTGAACAGAGGGGTCACCGGCAGGGCCTCTGGGTGGATAGGTGGCGTGGCACAGTGCTGGTCCAGATGGAGAGGGCATCCCAAGGAGATCACACTCTACCATCCCTTTTCTAGGAGTGGGCTACCTGTGACTCCAATGGGAAGGACATGGCCAAGCAAGGGCCAGTCCTGCTCAGATGAGGTCAGGCAGTTCCAGGTGTCCTCATTGTCTGGTGGAATACAATGGTGCAGTTGCTGGTGTCTATTCTGTTTTTTGTTTCCATGTTGCTGGTTTCTTGGAGGGTCTTTATCTTTGAAATATTGGGTTTTGTCTGTGGTCCTGGGAGTAGGTCTGTGGTTTCAGGGAGAGTCGATGCAAAGTGGTGGTCCGGTCATTCAGCCGGAGCTGTTTTTAGACCTGCTATCATTCTGTCTCAAGCACCCTCATTCATCCAGGAACCAATTTACATGGGAGGGGTAGGTATGAGTCACAGTTGCAACACAATTACAATAGGGTATGCCTGGGCAGGAGATACAAAATGGAGACTTGACATTACAAGATGGAAATTTGACATTACAAGATGGAGGTTTGACATTACTTTGGTTAACTTACAGGAAAAGGCCTAAATCATACAATATCAATGTAAAACAATAAAAATCAATACAAATATAATAGGAATACAACATAAAACAATAAAAATCAATACAAAAATATCAATACTATTTACAGTATAGAGGGGCTTGTCATAATAATGGACTACAAGAACTTAGCTTATCTATTACTACTTATAAGGAATAGAGAGGGCAGCGATGGAGTTGGAAATGGTTGGGGAAGGGGAGGGAATTTAAAAAAAGGAAAAAAAAGAAAAATGGGGGGTTTTGCTACATTTGAAGATCATTTATGCGTAGGCCCAGGAAGGTCCTTCAGTTCTGTGTTCCTGTGCCCATGACAGAGCTCCCAGCATCTCCAACACAGTTGCTTTGCCTTTTTACACACCCATCTACTTTCCAGTCATGTAACATGGCCATCTCTGCAAAGCTGAGAATGTGCCTGGCCAACTTTTGAGTGGCTGGGGACGACGGGCCCCCCACCTGCACAGGCAGCATGCTGCATGGGTCACAGATGTATTTAAATCCGCAGGTCCTGATGATCTCCACCCCAGAGTGCTGAAGGAACTAGTAGGGGTCGTTGTGGGACCTCTGGCACAGCTCTATGAGCACTCACGGCACTTGGGCGATGTGCCGGAGGACTGGAAAAGGGGCAATGTGGTCCCCATCTTCAAAAAAGGGAGGAAGGAGGACCCAGGAAACTATAGGTCCGTGAGTCTTACCTCAGTTCTGGGGAAGCTTTTTGAAAGAATTATCCTGGCACATGTCCAGGAAGGGCCAGCAGGGGAGGTTATGCTCAGGGGCAACCAACATGGGTTCATTAGGGGCAGGTCTTGTCAAACCAACCTGGTGGCCTTCTATGACCAAGTCACCAAGTCCTTGGATGCAGGTGTCACGGTGGATATAGTCTTTCTGGACTTCAGGAAGGTCTTCGACACAGTCTCTCGCCCCATTCTCAGTAAGAAACTAGGAGACAGCAGTGTTGATGCCTACATGGTCAGATGGGTCACTAACTGGCTGGAGGGCTGCTCCCAGAGGGTGGTGGTGGATGGGTCTTATTTGACCTGGAGGGATGTGGGCAGTGGGGTTCCCCTGGGCTCGGCCCTTGGGCCTGCACTGTTCAACATCTTCATCAGTGACTTGGGCGAGTGGGTAGAAAGCACCTTGTTCAAATTCGCAGATGATACTAAGATGTGGGGTGAAGTGGGTACACTAGTAGGAAGGAACAGGCTGCAAGCGGATCTAGACAGGTTACAGGGGTGGGCTGATGAGAACAGGATGGGGTTCAACACTGA
>NW_005842931.1:482387-485795 GCF_000455745.1 Alligator sinensis
GTTGTTTGCCCCCAGTACACTTCCCTGCCATGGCAGGGGGTCGGACTAGATGATCTCCTCAGGTCCCTTCCGACCCTACCAACTATGAAACATGCTGTAGTGTGACATATCCTCTTCTACTACCTCATGCTAGCATGCCTGCCCCATGCACATTGCTCTACGTGGCACCTCCTGCGTGCCTCTCCCCTACTGTGCCCATGCCATATGCAGACACTGAGCAGCTGGAGAAGTGGGGGAATCTGAATCAACACTGGGAGCCCAGTGCTGAAGCTCAACTCCTTGGGGGCTACTTGTGGCCTATAGCCTGCCAGTTGGCAAGCCCTGGCCTAAAACATCATTGGGAGTCTCCATCCTATTCATCCCAAGTCAGCCTGAGGAAGGCGATCAGGAATGTTTATGCTATTAACCTCTCTCCTAGTGTCTGTACTTAGCCAGAGCAAGGGATAAGGACTGGCACCTGAACAGGCTTCCCATAGCAATGTAGTCTGTGGCCAAGTAAAGACAGTCAAAAGCTCAAGGCTGAATTGGTTAAGTTTTTGCGGGTTAGTCTAGACTGCAAAGCTTGAACCAATAAGCAAACAAAACAGACATTCACTTTTGATTCAGGAAATGCAGCCACATGCCTGCAGTGGCTCAAACCAGCAGCTGGGGGGCACTAGAGCATGGCTGTCTGATACACAGCATGGGTTGTGTGTTTGTTTCCTCTTCCTGTTGCTCCCGAGGTCTCTGGGATTTGCAGTCCACAATCACAGTAGCAAGCCTCTGCAGAGTTGTTCATCACTACTTTTCCTGCTTCTAGGTGCCTCTGGGATTTGTAGTCCACAGTCCCGCACTAAGCAAGCAGGGCAGGGCATCTCTGTATTTGGGGGAAGGGAGGTTTTTAACCCCTCCCGGGTCCCAGACCCCAGCTGGGGTTTGCTTGCGGGGGCAGAGGGAGCAGAGGGATAGGGCCAGCTCTGCTCGCTTGCAGACAGCCCAGCCCAGGGCTATAAAATGCTGGGATGCTGGGAGAATCTAATATAACTTGAACCAGGAAGGGGTCTAGGACAGAAGTTTCATAAACAGGTTGACCTAAATCAGTTAAATCTGATACAACATTCAACCACGCTTATCTTAAGCCAGTTTCAGCTATTTTGAAACTGGTTTATATGCACTGAACTTCTGTTTTGTTACAGTTTTAAAAGAGTTCCTGATGCACAAATTGGTTTAAATGATAACTTTTGTCCTTAGCCTATATGTCTTGTTTAGATCGTCTCCTAAGAACAGGTACCAGAGGCCTTGTGGGGAGAGCACAGGAGGTGTTATTGAGAGGTAAGGAGCAGTTGGGTTCTTGGGGTTTGTATGCAACAAGTACCCCAAGTGCAGTGCTAGGGGAAGTGTTGTGTGGCAAAGGTGCCATCCACTGACAAAAACATAAACCAGAGGTGTTATTTATGGTCATGAAGAGACTCCCCTGCTATGTTAGATAGGACTGGGTTGAGGGTCTCAGAAGCCCAGGTAATGTCCTTCTTTCCCAAGCCCTTTGCAACCTTGATTGGATACAGTGTGCTTTTTTTCTGCTCTTTGAGCATTGCTTAGTGTTGCAGTCATGGTTAAACAGCTGTCTCCTTCCACCCAGAGGCAGCTACATTCCTGTGCTTCTTCCCCTGCTGACTTCTCTTCTGCTGGTGCTTACAAGCTTTTTGTTTTTCTTTTCTCCCCCGTGGAGTTTTGGTTGGAGACGAGCAAGTTTCCTGTATTTCTGACCGTGCCAGCTGGTTCTCATCTGGGGTTCAGTTTGTTTCTGTGGCTAATAAAATTGAGTCAGCCTTGTGCTGACCTGGTATTTCTCCTTTCCAGGATGTTAGGACTCTCTGCTATAGCTGGATGTCAGCACCTGAGAATAAAGAGCCTGGAAATGTCTCTTTAAAATATTGGTGCTTTAAATACCCTGTCTTTACAGTCCTCTTAGCACACTGCAAGCTGACATTGTTGAGATACTTCACCAAGCAGCATAGTCCCAAAACACTGGGAAACTTGGCTGTTTAAAAACTAGTGACTTCATGGATCATTGATGTTGATGTGACTAGATTCGTTAACAGGCTCAGGGAGGAGGAATGAGTAGGGGTGTGGCTCGTCCCCTTGAGGAGACCCTGACCTCATTCTGCATGTGTCTGGCTCTTTCCTTGGCAAACAGTGTGCTGTTTACGCTCTGTGCAGCATGGGTTGCCTTGTACAAGGCTGTAGTTGTACTGTTATTGCAGTTTTGATAATTTGCCTTCCATTTCCATGTATATTACTGGAGCCATTAAATAGGCACAGAAATCATTTTATTGTCAGTTAATTGCAGCCACCTATTACCCAGACTGGACTTGAGTCAGGCTTAGTCCCCAGATTCTTCCAAATGTGATCATGAACCAAGGATCCTCCAGGCTCTGCTCTGATCTGTAAGGAGGAAGACTGCAAATAATGGTGTCAGAAAGTCCCACCCTGTTGGGGGAAAGCAGGAAGACTTGAGGCCGCAGGAAGACTTAAGGGCACCTCCCGACCAAGACAGGTGACATACGCAAAGAGTACCCAGGTACGTAACAGGGGTCCAGATAGTCTTGAAAATCGGAGGGCGGCACATGCAGCAATCCAAGGCCTTAAATGCCTCTATACAAATGCTCGTAGTATGGGGCATAAGCAGGAGGAACTCACCCTCTGAATAGCCTGTTCAAACCCAGACATAGTAGGGCTCACAGAAACCTGGTGGGATTCATCCCACGACTGGGTGGACAACATTAGGGGCTATAGGCTATACAGGCAGGGTAGAGCGGGGAAGAAAGGCCGGGGTGTGGTGCTCTACATCAAAGAGCAATACACATCCTCCACCAGCAGGATGGGGTCAGAGGAGGGGCAGGCTGAAGTCAGGATACAGGGGTCAGGATACAGGGGGGTTGTGGGGAAAGGAACTTAACGTTGGGGGTCTACTACAGACCTCCCAACCCAGGGGAAGAGCTGGA
Organism: Alligator sinensis; assembly: GCF_000455745.1. Lineage (NCBI taxonomy): Eukaryota > Metazoa > Chordata > Crocodylia > Alligatoridae > Alligator > Alligator sinensis. The sequence continues at coordinate 485,372 of NW_005842931.1, forward strand.
CCACAAATTCTCAGGTCAGCTTGCGGAGGCACTTAAGGCGATGTAGTTGTCATGGGTGATCTAAATTACCCAGACATCTGCTGGGAGGAGCAGTCAGCCAGGTCGGACCACTCACAGGGGTTCCTGGCCAAGATACAGGACCTCCACTTAACCCAGGAGGTGCGCAGTCCCACCAGGGGGATTGCCCTGCTGGACCTGGTCCTGGCCACAGGCGACAACCTGGTAAGAGGGCTCCAGGTCCTTGACCACCTGGGCAATAGTGATCATCGCTTGCTGGAATTCACCATCCAGCTCAGGGTGCCAAGGGCCTGCAGCAAGGCAATAGCCCTAGACTTTAAGAGGGCCAGCTTCAACGAGTTGAGATTAGTGGGAGAGGCGCTGGGGTCTTCGAGAGTAGGGGAACTCAGTGCCCAAGATGAGTGGT
>NW_005842931.1:486219-525737 GCF_000455745.1 Alligator sinensis
ACAGGTTACAGGGGTGGGCTAATGAAAATAGGGTGGGTTTCAATACTGACAAGTGCAGGGTGCTGCACTTGGGCAGTGGGAACCAGCAGCACACTTATAAGCTGGGAAACTCCCTTCTTGAGAGCATGGTGGCAGAAAGAGATCTTGGAGTCATTATTGACTCCAAGGTGAACATGGGCCAACAATGCATGGTCATGGTCAGTAGGGCTACCTGTACCTTGTTGTGCATCCACAGATGCATCTCAAGCAGGGCCAAGGAAGTGATCCTCCCCCTCTATGTAACACTGGTCAGGCCGCAGCTGGAGTACTGTGTTCAGTTCTGGGCACCGCACTTCAGGAGGGATGTGGACAGCATTGAGAGGGTCCAGAGGAGGGCCACCCACATGATCTGGGGACAACAGGGCAGACCCTACGAGGAGAGGCTACGGGACCTGAACCTGTTCAGCCTTCACAAAAGAAGGTTGAGGGGGACCTGGTGGCCGTCTGTAAACTCACCAGGGGAGACCAGCAGGGTTTGGGAGAGACCTTGTTCCTCTAGCGCCTCCCAGGGTAACAAGGAATAACGGCCACAAATTGTTAGAGAGTAGGTTTAGATTAGACATCCGAAGGCACTACTTCACAGTCAGGGCGGCTAGGATCTGGAACCAACTTCCAAGGGAAGTGGTGATGGCTCCTACCCTGGGGGGCTTTAAGATGAGGCTTGACATCTACCTGGCTGGGGTCATTTGAGCCCAGTTTTCTCTCCTGCCCAGGGCAGGGGATCAGACTTGATGATCTACAAGGTCCCTTCCGACCCTACTTCTATGAATCTATGAAAGTTTTCTGAGTATAGAAGGGAAAAGCATCACACACTGGATCACTGGCTTAATTTCCTGCAGCACGCAGGTGGTTGAAGGTCTGCACCACCCTGAGCTCATGCAACTTGCCAGGATCACAGTCCATGGCTGCTGAGTGCCACGGCACCCTAAAAGGATGGTGCATTTGTTGAAAGGTAGTATTGCTCCAAAGAGTTTGAGAGTCCTCTAGGGGTGCTCCCTGTGTCTTTTGCTGTGGAAACCATCACAAACCAGTCCAAGAATCAGTATATGTGTAGCTAGATCTGGCCTGTTGCTATACACTTAGTAAATTCAGCTATGTATGACCTAGTCATGACCCTCATGACCCTTCACAATGCAGTGTTCCTACTCCATGTCTGCAGCCTCAGGAATAGAAAAATGTACATGGTTTGTGTTGGGTAGGAGGCCAAACATGCAACAGTTGGTGACAAGGATGATGAGGACCTTTTTCATTAGTTATAAGGTTTCAACCATAACTGGACTTGGTCTGAAGATAAAGCAAGAAGCAATATCCCTCTCTCCAATATTTGGTAAAGCTTCATGTGATTGGCTGCCTGCTTCATTTGCCTGCTTCCTGGGGAGGGCAGTCAATTAGGGATTTTACAGGGAGGAGCTAAAGATTTTCATGACATCATTTTACCAGGCAAGGCTGGGGAGCAGAAAGCCCAGAAGCTGCCTTTTGCTCCAATTTCCTACCTTCCCTAGTCTGGGAAAGGGCAACCAACTGTAGCTGCCTGCCCTAGGGGAGAGGGTTTCTGGGATGAAGTGGGGAGGACCAGAACTGGGTGGGGGGGCGGCTGGATTAATTGGAGGTGGGGGTAGCAGAATCAATTGCTAGGCAGAGGATTGATAGACATGGGGTGAAAGCTGCTGCAGCAAGGCCCAAATCCCCTCACTCAATGTCGGAGAGTGGGCAGCATTCCTTTTTTCCCTTGCCCACCCTGAAGGAGCTCAAAAATCAGCATAGGCCAAAGAGACCATGAAGGAATCTCATGATTTTTGAATCTGAGAGATTGGGATGAGAGAAGTCCTAAATCAGGAATACAGTGGAGCAGAGGAGAGCTGCAGAGGTCTTGCAGAACTGACTGGGAAAGGGCAGCTGTCTGTTTGGTGATGAGAAGGGTTAAAAAAGCTTGGGGGAAATGGACATGATCCAAGCTCAGTGGAACATTTGTGTTCCAGCTTCAGCTCCAGCTCCAAAGCAGAGGTAGTGTTGCTAATACAGCCATGCTAGAAAACACAGGTGCCAATTGTTACGTCTCATCTCTGTATTCTTGGGCAATCGGGGCACAGGATGCAGTCTGTCTGACTCACAAAGGACTCACCCCCCCCCTCCCCTCCTCTACCTAAATGAAACTGATTAAGATGCAGTGAGAGACACACCTAAGACCCTCACCAGATAAGGGTGACAAGAGTGAATCAACTGCCCTAGGTCTCATTTACATCCGAGATGGAACCAGATGACCATTCATTTACATGATTCCCCCCCAGACACACACACACAGCTCTAAGTTTAATAGGCATCTCGGGCCGTACATTCCCCGGTCCCACTATGGGAGGCCTATTTAAACTTGATTGACTAAAACTCGGTTGCCGGGTTAGGGAATGCTGAGGCAAGAGACCGAGTCAGAGGGGGTATGGGCAACATTTGAACAATGGTTAAGGGTTCATCACAGCATCCAGCCTGCTGGAGCCCTAATCCCAGGTGTTGTCATATCTTTCCCGAGACGACTGGTGGGAGTCCTCTCCACAAAAGGTTATGAGCACCCCAATAATTGTCTTAAGTCTGTTAAAAGACTATAGTAAGATCTGGAAAAGTCATGCTAAGCTGAGGCTTGTGCACAACAAGTAAAAATCCAAAATCCTGATGCTGCAAGCTATCTATTGTTCCTGAAGAAACCATGAGATATCCCATCAGTATATCTGCCACCCATAGGAATTTCAAGCTGGCTCCCAAGTATTTGGGTTACTCCCTAATCTTAAGTGTTTCCTGATTATCAATCAGTTTCCTGAGATGGTCCAAACCAGATAACCCCTTGTCAATAGAAAAGACAATGATTTACACTACTGAGGGTGCTTCGAAGCAGCTGAACTGAGGGTATAAAAATCTGTAAGTGTGTGTGCTGCTAGAAGAGGAAAAGGAAGGAAAAGAAGTAGAAGCAGGAGGAAAGAAGGAGAAGAAGAAAACCCCTGTGCTGACACCATCCCCTGTCGTTCTTGGGACGCTGGAAGAACAGATCATCTCTCTCTTCAAGGATTGTGCTACGGACTGTGCCTGTCAGCTTTGCAGCCTGAGTACCGTGGACTAGGTGAGATCCCAGCGTTCTCTGTCTTCTTTCTAGGCATAAACTTCTGAACCTGAACTGTATCAGTTAAGCTTGAGCTAAGTTTCCCCAAATACTTAGTGAAACCAGGGTAGTATTGTCATTGTTGGTGTTTGTTTTTCTTTTGCATGTCTATTACTACTAGTACTATTATATATTTCATATGCTTAGCAATAAATAACTTTTATAGTCAAACTGGTAGTAATTGGGTATATTTTTCCTTCTCTGCTTCTCTTTCCTCCCGTGCTCTGCAGCAACGCTTCTTTTACCTATGCTAAAGATCCCTGTGAAGCCCAAATTATTGTGGGGTCTGCTCATCAAGAGGCCAAAGATTGGGACGTGCTGAGTTTGAAACACATAAGGGGATCAGCTTGTACAGGCTGATTGACCCAGTTTGACTCAGATGTGCCCTTATGAACTGAATGCTGGCCCATGAGGGTGTCAGCTGGACACCCAGCCGGATTCAGAGGGATTCTGTTCACCTGTGTGCTTGTGTCTGACTGCAGTTTATTGTTGCTCTGATGAACTGATTCTTGGCATATGAGGGTGTCAGCCTGTCCATGCTGATCAGCCCGGCCAGGTCAGGCGTGTCACGTTAATTTGTGTGTGTTTGTGTGTATGACTGATTTGGTGACTGGAGGAACCCAGCCCATTGAGATTGAGTCCTGCAAGATAGCTCCACTGGGGGTGAGGGCTTGCAGAAGGGAGAGATACAGCTCCGTATAGTAACACAAGCAGCACATTGACAGAATCACCAAGACCCTAGAAACTATCCCTAATAAATGAGCACACCCCAAAGTAATGGGCAAATTTGGTAACACGTTCAAGATGCTGCTATGATTTCTCTTAAGGTCTTATCCAGTGAGAACTAGCCCAGACTTAATTTGTAGCATGTTGTATATCTGTGCATTTTAACGCCCCTTTATACCAAGTGGAAGGATATGTGGCTTGAAGGACTGGATGGGGTTTGGTAGTGTGTAGGATTTGGGTACTATTCCTTTAAAAAAATATTGTGAGCCCTCTCATGGCACTTGGTGTTTTATGTGAAGAAGCCCTAGAAAAAATCCCCAGCAGCACAGTGTAACTGCGTAGCACAGTGTGTATGGAGTTAGGCCTGGCATGTTCTACACCGTTTGCAAGCAGTTATTTAAAACTCCACCGCACCTTTGTGGTTCCTTTTCTATCGTGTTTGTTGTGGAAGAGGAAAAAAACAAAACAACCAGGGAGCAACCTTAACCCAGCCAGCTGTGAGGGAGAAGGGGGCAGTTCAAAGGGAGACAAGTCTACTTGGGGATGTGGTCTGACCTGGTGACAGTGTGGGGTCACATGAAAGTGCAAGAATGACCATGTCCGTGAGTACCCATATCACAGTCTTGCACCTGAGCCTATCCTGGGGACCAGGACACTACATGAGGAGCATTTGGGCCCAGCATGTTGGTGATGGGGAGGGCTCAAGTGATGGAGCAGACAGTGCCTGCTCCAGCGTATCCAGATTTCAGGGAAGTGGGGGATCCTTGCCCCTGGGATTGTCTGCTCCTGCAAGGTCTGAATCACGTGAGTCTCTGTGGGCAAGCTCATTCTAAACTGCTCCAAGCAGCACCACTGGAAACTGAAACAGAGCACCTGAGGGGGGTGGTCATGTGCCTTAACCGCAAGGGACTTTCTTTCGTAATAAAGCTCTTGTGATCAAGACTTGCTACCAAGCGGAAGCAGATGTAGAATGTGGGCAGGGGGGAGCCCAATGGATGAGCTTAAAGGAAGAAAGCTCATAGCTTGGGGCTGGTTGAGCGGAGGCATGGAGGGTATTTCTCTGACCAAGTGCTCTATGCCACAATGACCTCTCTTTTTTTTTTTTTCTTGAGACTAGGACAAGAGCCAACCTCAAAGTTCCCCTGGGTCTGAAGGGTACGATGTACAGTGAGCAATGGCCCATATGTACTGAGTTTGCTTTGTTGCCTTGGTAAAGATTTGAAAGGACTTCTTCAGTGCAGAAGTTCATGCTGTGGTTCTAGAGTCTCTTCTGGAGGTGTTGGAGGGATCTGGTTTGTAGTGCGTGTGGGAGCTTTTGCCAGGAGTGCTACTGAAAAGGAAAATACTCAGTTGGCACCATCTATCTAGTCAGTCCTCTGCTTCCTGGAGAGTGGCCAGTAGGAAGACTGGGTAAAATCCACTTCCACTGAAATCAAAATCCCCATTGACCTCAGTGGAGCCTAGCTTGCTTTCTTTGAGGTCAGCTAGCCTTGAACTGAGGACTCCTGTTTTCTGTTACATGGGTCTGTGGCTACACATTTTGCCATAGTCTGGCTTTGGCATGCAAGATTCTCACCTTTCCTAAGGGACTGGCAAATGGCACTGATGTGCAGTAGAAACTCCATGCTCTCTAACCTTCCCCCAGATCATGCTAATGAAAGGCAGAGCAGTGGCAGAGAGAGTAGTAGCCTGTTGCAGAGTCTGGCCAGCATGAGCCAACAAGTCTGTGTCTGGTTGGAGGTCAGGCAGTGTTTGTTATATCAACCAAGTTACTTTGTTCTCCATAAAGAGATGCAAACTCAGGTCTGGAAATGCAGTTTATTTAACCAGCACATGAATCATACATAACACACACCATGTTCACTTCCTTCATAGGAACTGATACTTCACTCAGACATGTTTGTACACATCAATAGGTTTAGTGGCTTTCGTATGATACAGGAAATACACAACTATTTACAGAAGTGAAAGGCAGATCAGCCACCTGGGATGCAGCAGTATCTTTAAGCCAGCATAGAATGATATAACCAGCCTTGATTTGGTCCCAGATTCAAATTCTGCTCTCAGTCTTAGTGGCTTTCCAGTTGTAGAGTGACTGAAAGCAGAATTTGGGTCCACAGTGGAAGCTAAGGCCTAGCTTAGGCTGGGATTTTAGTTGGACAGGAGGTAGCTGTAGCAGAGAAGACCTCCTAATAGAAGGCATGGTTTATTCATCTGCGGCATTAATAATACAGTCAGCCTTGGGGTAAATTACAAAAAAACCCAGGTTACTGTAGTGTGAACTGCGACTACCAGTGGCTAAAATTCCAGTGAAGGCAAGGCCGTAGCTTAGGTTGGATGATGAAAGAACTGGAGCAGAATCCAACTAGCAGGCTTTTGATTATGCTGGCTTCATGGAGCTGATAGTAAGGAAGTATGAAGAAAACACGCTTTGGAAAAAAGTTGGAATGGACAGACATGAGGAGCCGACACTGCGGGCAGCTCCTCCGCTAAATGTGCTTGTGGGCTGAACCACTTCTAGGAGCTCAACAGGCCAGATGAGCTCTCCCACAGTCCACCATAAACTTCTTCCTTGAGCATCTCCGCTTTACTCTTAGTATTGCAGGATACACCCCCAGACATCTGAGCACCAACCTGGGTGTATCTGTAGCACCAGTGTGGACAGGCACGTGTGGGATGCACCTTTGTGTTCCTGGTGACTCTTTCATCAGGAGGCAGATCCGTGCAGTGTGAAGATACTGTTTCCACAGATTAACTTTTGGGAGCTTTTAAATGTTGTTAGGGAGAGACATTTGTCTTTTTTTCCTGCATGTTCTTCAACACAGGCATCCTCTCCTCATACCCACATGCCCCAACCTTTTGACCAAACCTACTATATGGCACTGTAATAGGTCATGTTGATTTAACAGCAAACCCCACCTCTAATCACATCTAAACCATCTTTTTTCTTCCCTGCCCATTGATAACCACACATACCAAGTCACTGGGGCTGTAAATGCTGGGGTTTGAGGTGCCAACTCAGAATCTGTTACTATTAAACCATCTCAAGACAGGCAAGATGTCAAATGTTTACTGGGAAGGAGGGGTGGATGCTGGATCAGATGTGTGCATAGCTGCTATAAGGCACAGAGAGTTGCTTCAGATTTTGTCTACACAGCTTAAGCACTCACTTCACTAGACTGGTTTAAAACATGATTTTCTACCATTGGTGCCACTCTCCCCAATTGCAGGGACTCAAGTCAGCTTAACTCGGTAACAAACCTTAACTGATTTCGGACACACAGGCTGATTTAGTCCATATGCAAAGTGGCATCTGTTTAACTATCTTGGGTTAAAATCCCACCTTTCATTAAAGCAGTGCAAGGGTGGGTGTTTGTTTTACTAAATACCTCCTGGCTGTCTCAGACCTTTCTGTGAAGAGAGGCAAGGGGAACAGAGAAGGGACAACCCTAACCTACATTTTCCTGCCAAGGTAAGTATGCTTCACTGTGCTCTCACACCCAGCTTTCTGATTCCCTCCCTTATTTCCCAATGCTCCCAGCACTGTTTAATCCAACAGATGAGACTGCATAGTTTGCTTTAATGTATGGAATTTGGCATGCCAGGCCCAGAAAGCTGTGTATCACTTGCTGGGAGAAGGATGTAGATTTAGCTCCACAGTGGATTGCCCCTTCTTCAACACAGAGATCTCAAAGGGAAGTTGTGTGTCATTGTTACAGTCTTACACAGGATCATGATGCATCATTGTGCTGTGACATGGTACGTCCCCTCATAGAGCGCTGCTATGCATTGTCTCCCTAGGCATCCAGGTGTTCATTTGAGAGAGGCTTGCCCTCTCAGAGGCTCCAAAGTTGGTGTGGCCTGGATCAGATGCGACTTATTAGGTCCTAACAACAAATCAGACTGTGTTTTCCACCTCAGCTCCTTCCTTGGGGCAGGGTTCCATGCTGGCAGCAGCATGCCTTTTGCATACTGGGTGAGGAGGGAAGAAAATAGCAGCTTTCACACCTCCACTGGTGTTACCCATTGCCTCATATCTGGATGCTGCACCTCGGTTCAGTTGCTTGCTTACTTCAGGCCGAAATCTGCTCACATGTCTCTTCCTGTGTCTCTTATATGAGATCCTGACTCCTTAGGGAGCTGATGTGCAAGGCTTCAGTGCCATTTGCATACTCCTTGCTTCTATGTTCAACAGAGTTATTGGACTGGCTGGTCCACAGGATCCACTCCAGCTCTTCTGTCTGCCTGTGCACTTGAGAGACACTGGAGAGATTCCCTGACCATTTTTCATGCTTTTGTTCTACCTATCTCAGATGCAAGATGGATGTCTGAGGAGGTGGCCTTCATAGCAGAGACTGGTGTGCATGGGGGGAGTTGTCACTGGATGCTGCAGTATCCTGTTGCAGCCCCCTTAGAATGTAGAAGGCAGTCACTGGTATTAACCTTTGGCTCATTGGACTAGTTTCCCTGGCTGATGCCCTCTCCCCCCATCCCAGCTGCTACCCCCTCAAGGCTCATCCAAGTGAGTTTCACAGTAGATGAGGGGGTCTCCTTGCACCAGCACCCCAGGCCCCCAGATACCAAGGGCAGGGTGAGGAGCCCTGCCCTACTCTCACTAGAAATCTGTGCCCAAATTGTTTCTGCTGCCTGTAGCTGACTTCATGATGGGATGCCAAGAGGTGTTATAGGCATGATGCCCTCCCCCCACCCTTGGCTGTTCCATAGGAGCTTTCAGCTGTGTCTTCCAGAGAGAACAGCAAGCAGGAACAAAACTGTGACACCATCTTTTTAAGTCAGAACAGCTTACAGGGAGTGATCACCATGGCTACCATCTGCAGGCCCAGCATCCCTATCACAGAAGCCATGGGCTGCCGGGCCATGCAGGGTCACCCAGCTCAGGTATGTCCATAGTCTCTAACATGTTCAGCAAAGCTGGGCTGTGCAGGTTGGTAGCAGGTGACAACAGTGAGAGTCTGAAAAGGAAATATCTGATGGGAAGCAGTCATAAAGCAGGTCCTGACCCATCACAGATCAAGTTGGAAGGCTCCAAAATAACTGGCTGCTGTGTCATCAAAATCGATGGCCAGGGATGAGACGGAGACAAAAAGCTCATCACCAGCCTTGAGCTCAAAGAGGCCTCCCTGGTAGAGGGCATGCAGGCCATACTCAGCCTCCGGTGCCCAGCACTTGGTGCCTACACCTTTGAGCAGCAGGATGGGCTGCCTGTAAGTGGTCTTGCGGTTGATGCACTGCACCAGCTGGTGTCCCAAGACACGGGTGCTGGCATCCTCACTGGGGTAGCGGAAGTAGATCTGGGAATAGACATAGTACTTCCCTGCCTGGTTCACCCGCATCTTTCCGTCCCGATAGGTGATGTTCTGAAGATGGGAATGTATGGCTCGGTCTTCCCACTGAGTGATGGGGTGTTGGCAGGACTGGGGGAGCTCCCTGAAGTGCTCTGAGCTTCCTAAAAGGAGAACACAGGTAGAAGTCACTGAGGGGACCAAGCTACAGTCTACTTTTGGGAACACACTGAGCTAGTAGACTGTATTTTTTAGGGATGGAGTGCATAAAGGAGACTGTCCTGAAACAGGTGTCAAGTCTGGACTTGTTTCTATGTCAGGAACATGAAGAACAAGGGATGTTCCAAATAAGAAGCTCCTCAGGTGACAAGGAGCCGGTGTTGCCAGGTGTGTGATATATATTTATAAAGCAAATGTGACTCTTATGCAATGTCAGATTGATAACTGCAAAGTGGCCAAAACCTATGTGAGTGTAGGGTGTCAGGTTTAATGTGAGGCACTACAAAAGGTGCTTTTGTTTGAAAGAAAATATTTCTATTTGATCAAAGTTCTCTCTTCAGTTGACAGAAAATTGTCTTTGTCTTTGTTCCTTGTCCCTTATGCCTGTAGTCACTCAGAGGCATGTTTCACTCATGACTGTGGTTCTAAAAGCAAGTGTGTAGAGGCAGAGGACAGCAATCCTGAAATGAAATTCAACTGAGATACTGAAGTTCTAAGGTGTGAGGCTGAGTGAAATGATTTTCATAGATTTCATACATTTCATAGACATCAGGGCTGGAAGGGACCTCGGAAGATCATTGAGTCCAGCCCCCCGCCCAAAGGGCAGGAAGTCAGCTGGGGTCATAGGATCCCAGCAAGATAAGCATCCAGTTTCATCTTGAAGGTGTTCAATGAAGGCGCTTGACCCCCCTCCGGTGGCAGGCTGTTCCAGCCCTTGGGGGCTCGGACAGGAAAGAAGTTCTTCCTTATGTCCAGCCTGAAACGATCTTGAAGTAGTTTGTGACCATTCGACCTCGTCATCCCAGATGGTGGTGGTCACCCCTGATAAACTTGTAGGTGGCCATCAGATCACCCCTGAGCCTGCGCTTTTTCAGGCTAAAGAGCCCCAGGGCTCTCAGCCTGTCATCGGAGGGTCTGCTTCCCTGACCTCTGATCATGCGCGTGGCTCTTCTCTGGACTCTCTCAAGCTTCTCCACATCCTTTTTGAATTGTGGAGCCCAAAACTGGACACAGTACTCCAGCTGCGGCCTCCCTAAGGCCGAGTACAGGGGGAGAATGACGGCCCGGGATTTGCTTGAGAAGCATCTAGGGATGAAAGCCAGCGTTTTGGTTGCTTTACTAGCTGCCGCATCGCATTGCAGGCTCATGTTCATCTTGTGGTCAATGATGCCCCCCAAGTCTCTTTCTTCCATAGTGCTAGCCAACATAGCACTGCCGAGCCTAAAAGGATGCTGCGGGTTTTTTTTCCCAAGGTGGAGAACCTTGCATTTATCGGCGTTGAACACCATCAGATTCTCGTCCACCCCCTTGCTGAGCCTGTCCAGGTCAGCCTGGATAACCTGCCTGTCCTCTGGTGTGGATGCTTGGCCCCAAAGTTTGGTGTCATCGGCGAACTTGGCCAGTCCGCTTCTGACTCCAGTGTCCACATCATTAATGAAGATGTTGAACAGTATGGGTCCAAGGACAGAGCCTTGGGGGACCCCACTGGTCACAGGACACCACGATGAGCGACTTCCATCGATTACTACCCGCTGGGTCCGACCCCGGAGCCAATTTCCCAGCCAGCGGATCGTGGAGGAGCCAAGGTGACAATTGGCCAGTTTCTCCAAGAGGCGATCATGGGACACCAGATCGAAGGCTTTTTTGAAGTCAAGATATATGACATCAATCTCTTCTCCCTTGTCCAGGTGATAGCTCACCTGGTCGTAGAAGGAAATGAGATTGGTCAAGCAAGACCTACCCGCAACAAACCCGTGCTGGCTATCCCTTAAGATGTTGACGTCGGCCAGTCCATTAAGGATGGCCTCTTTAATAAACTTTTCTAAGATCTTCCCCGGGATAGAAGTCAGGCTGATGGGCCTATAGTTAGCCGGATCCACTTTCCTCCCTTTCTTGAAGATAGGCACCACATTGGCCTTCTTCCAGTCTTCGGGCACTACACCAGAGCGCCAAGTTTTCAAAGATCCTTTTCAATGATCACATTGCCATAAAGAGCAAATGTTTTGATCAGATATTAAAGATGGAAAAAAATGACATATTTGCAATGTATGACAATTTCCTTTTTAATGCAATAATTTTGGGATTCCAGTATATTTCCACTTTTCAAATCTGGCAATGTTGTCTGGAGCTGCCAAGAAAATCCCCCTGCTCCCCCCCGCCAAGCCAAAGGCCACTTCTTCATCCCTCCCAATTGGCTAATAGTTCTCTATTTCTGTCCCAAACCAGCGACTATGGCTGGGTTCTGGCCCCAACTGGGAATCCAGACTTACCACCTTGGGGAGGCTTCTGCTGCCTGAGCGTGAGATGGGCTGAGGACTTGGTAGGTGCTTTTGTAGCCAGCGGTCCATCTGAGGTATTGAAATAGCTCCTCCTGGCTTCTATGGCGAAAGGAAAGGAACAAATAGTTCTCTACAGCTTAGGAAGCTCACGTGAACTGAGCCGTGGCCCCATTTCAGTGCTGGGAAGCCAGCACAGTGAGTCTTGTAGCTCTCGTTAAGTATTTATGGGGAGGTGAAAAGGGACTGGTGAGAAGGCTGGTATTTCTCCTGCACATTTTCATAGCCCTAAAGAAAAACCTGCAGCTCCTTAGAGTGACTGAGCAGGTGTGGGGTATCAGGTTGAATGCTGATGTGTATATGGAAGCTGAAAGGAGTCAGGTACTGAACTTTCATTGGAACTCCACAGTATTGGGGCATCAACAACTTCAGCCTTTTTGAAACTCCCAGTCTGATTTTCTGGGGAAGAAATATTTTTATCAAATGGTCTAATGCTCATGGTTGCTAAAATCTCTACAGCACTTAATGGCCCCAGCCACATTGATCTCTGCTCCATGAAGTTCTGTACAAACACATCATAAACGACAGTCTCTGTCCCAAAGAGCTGACAGTCTAAGCTGTAACCACATGCTTAAATGCCAAAGTGGTTTTGTTGGCTTGAAATCTTCCTCTGCTGCCCAAACACAGCAGCTTCCATTCCCCTTTCTCTTGCACCACCTTTATGCTGGCACGATTCCAATTTAAATGGAACAGGTGCTGCCCTGGAGTGAACGGCTGGAAGACAGGTCCTGTATTTCTGTGTCAGCACACCACAACCAGGAAATGAAACTAAATGGAAGCAGACTAGTTGAGTGTCACCAGTCACTGTGCACGTGCAAATCAGAGCTTTGCATGCATGTATTTGATGGCCATGCAAAACAGCCTGCATTGTCATAGGCTGCTTTGGCCAACATGGCCCTTCACCACAGACTAAACAGGGACCAGAGCAGCCCAGCCCAGCCCAGTTTGCTGTTCAGTGCTTTGCACTTCTAAACACATAAGGCTATTTCAGTCTCCTCTGAGGAAGGATGCTGCCCACATAGGCTGGAAACTCACCCTTAAGCGCGCTTCTGCGCATAACATTCTCTGTCACCTGGAAGAGAAAAAGGTCCTGTGAGTTAGAGGAAACAACGATCTTCCCCTGTGCCCTCTTATCACTACCTACTATGCCATCAGACTACAAGCATCTCCTGTCACTGCTACTCTGTTTTCCCCTACCACTGATCAGCTTGGATACTAGTACGTCAGGCTTAACAATCCCTCCCCCTGTCTCTCAAAGAAGGAATAGATGGTGAAATTGAGGCACAGAAGCTGTGTTCATGCCACTGCTGACAATAAGTGCAGTTGAAATAGCAAACAACAGGGTTTAACAGCCAGTGTAGACAGCAACATGCTATGTTGGCTTCAGAAACCAGGACTAAGTCCTGTTCAGGGCAAGGTTTCCTTTGGTGCTTGGCCTGTTAAAGCCCGTTCAATGCAGGTTCAGCTGCACCTGTTGTTGACACTACTTGTGACTGGCAGAAGTGAGCTTTCCCAGCTAGTCAGTGGTAGGTGTGAGAGAAGGAGCAGAATCTCAGTGACTCTTTCATTCCTTATCTTTGCTGCTTGCACAGGCAACAAGGTGGTTCCAGTCAGGATGGCGGCTTTGGCTAGACACTTGGAGACGCATGAACTTACCAGGTGGGAACAATTTGGAGTCCCTCTTAATCAGGGAACAGATTAGAAATGGTAGCATGTGGAGACTGGCCTGTCCAGAACCTATTGCTAGGATGTCACCCTCTGCGCTGCTCTGGGGTCAGAGCGCTCCCTTGCTGATCCCCTGGATTCCTCATGGACTCACCATGGTTACGTAGGACTTGATGCTGCTGGCCAGCTTGAGGCAGGACTGGTTACCAATCAGCTCCTCCAAGTCAGATATCTCCTGCAGTCTGTTGATAAGCTGCAAACATCTCAGCTCCTCAGAGCTACCCTGCGTCTGGGCTTTTAGCTAGGAAATAAAAAGATTGACTGAATCAGTTCTTCATTCTCCAGCTCTGTCCTTTGCATAAGGGAGCGTTAGGTTCATGTGATCCAAGAGAGCACAGGGCTAAGATGCAGCCTGAGTGAGCTTCTTTGAACCCAGAGGTTGAGATCCTGAGAGGAGAGAAAATCCTACAAACATAGGGCAAAAGGAACCTCAAGAGACTGTCTAGTTCTTTCCTTGAGCTAATGTCTTGGTACTAATCAGCATGAACCAAGGGATAGGTCATAAACCCTGGATTCAAGCCCTGAGCTCTACTGCTGACTTGATGTATGTGTAGCTGAGTTGCTGATCCTCTCTGTGCCTCATGCCTCCCCTGATTCTCTCCATCATGGAGAGAATGGTTCTCACTTGCTTCTGCAAAGCATTGGGAGCCTTAAGCAAAGAAAGCTCTTTCCGGTGTTGCTATCAGAATGCCATTCTACATTAATAGGCACATTGTCAGTAGCAGACTTAGTAGTTGTTAATAAATCTTACAATGTTGTTGCTAGTTGCATGATATTTGGTGTTTTCATTAAAGCTCCAGCTTCTGGAGTCATCTGAAAATTACACTCTAGCTTTCATGACTGTGAGGAAAATATTGAAAGATGTGAGAGTAACAGAGAGGCTCCAAAGGTGTAAGGCAACGAGAGAAGCTAACATTTTTTTTGTCTCATGATTTTTGTCCACTCATGTGATCTTGGGGAACCCAACTCATGATTTTGGAACCTCCCGGATTGCTGACTTAGATCTGTGTCTCTGTCCTGGTTGCAAAAAAATGCCAGTAGTTGGATCCCACCTGGCCTGCTGATCAGTGAAATGAAGCCCTGCTGTTGCCCAGGTCTGGAAGAGTACTTCTCTAATAAACATGCGTGAGTAATTGCAGTGCATTGCACTACTCAGCTGTATGTGCTAGCAGCCTTGTTTCTGTTGGCATGTGAATTCAACTCTGGCTGAGATGCTGGATTAATGATTCTCCAGCCCTTTCTTCCAGAGCAGGCAGAAGACAGGCAGTGATAAAGTAAGCTGTTTGCAGACTGTCCCATCCAAGTGTTGCATCCCTGCCCTGCAGGCTTTGCTGGTGAACAGGCCAGTCAGTCCCTGGAATTAACTGCTTTTCCCACACTTTTCTTTCTGCCTTTAGAATCATTTATTGCTTCTGCTCAGAGCTGGTTTTGAACTTGGGAGACAAGCAGGGATGTGGCTCTTTGCTGAAGTGTTCCTGTGACTAGACTTTCCGTCACTTACAATTCTTGCCAGTCTGGTGCTGAGCATCTTGAGCACCATGGACTTGATAAAGTTGGGGCATGAAGTACCCTCAGGGTCTGGTGCTTTGAGCACTGTTTCATATACACAAGACTGCTCTCCCATGCTTTGCAAAGGCTGAGCTCTACCTAATAGGAAGCAGAAGCTCCTTATGGGCACAGTCTCCTTCACATCCCTGGACCACTTCTGTTCACCTTTTGTATAAATATCTACAGCAATCTACAAGGGATGACTTGAGCCATTTCCAGCTGAACAGCTCCTCCCAGTTGTTCAGCCTAGATCAGCGATTTTCAACCTGTGGTCCTTGGGCCCCTGGGGTTTTGCAGACTATGTCTAAAGAGTCCACAAAAGATTACTATGATCAATCAAAAGTAAGTTAATACCCACACTTACAAGTCAAAGGGACTTGTACCTCCATTCAAAATTTCCAAAGCCATCCATACCTCCATTCTAATTTTTTAGGCAGGCAAGGCTCTTTGAGTAGATGTATTTTTATTAGACCAACTGAGTAGTTGGAAAGAAGTTTTTAGCAAGCTTTTGGGTGCAGTCACCCTTCTTCAGGCATAAGGGAGTCTCTGCTGTTCTGAGACTCCAAGGAATGAGAGAAGCTAAAAGTGTGACAGGATGTCAGTGAGAATGTAAATAGGTATAAATTAGGAAAACAAAAGGTAAAGCAGGGAAGGGAGGGGGTGGAAAAAAGCCAAAGGTGTGTAAGGGAGATTCAACAGTAGTAGTAATTCAAGGTAAAAAAAGAGACTCTCTAATGTGTAGGGGTTTGAAAATTAAAAAAAAGGTTGAAAAGCACTGGCCTAGACCATGGGACCCCTATTGTTTTGAGCTTTTTCTCCTCAGAATGTGTGCGTGTAATATAGGCCTGCTTGATCATTCTGCAGACAAAAATACCCCCATCTATTTACCCCAGGAATGCAGCCCACAGTCCATTAGTAACAAACAACACAATAGGCAGGCAGAGTTATAAGGGAAAGATCTTTTACTCAATAAGCAGAGAAGCCTGGCCTAAACCCCCTGGATTCTCTCTCACTTCCTCTCCTCCAACAAACCTGACACCAGGAATCCAAGCTTTCCATGTACTGTTCTGCTCTCCATGCCATAGTACTGATTGGCACCAAAGGAGCTCAGGCTCTAGAGCCCATTCAGTTCTTGGCACCTCTACTGAGGTTGCCATCAAGTGTCACCAGAGACAGGGATACCTCATGAGACTCCCAGATTATTTCCTGCACCAAGACAGGGGACAAATCTGTTGCCGCTACCAAGCTGGGCTGAACAGGACCAGTGACCTAGAGGCAAAAGGCCTCCTTTTTCTGGCAGCCCTATGGTGCTGGTTATTGCAGGTCAGTGCACAAGACCCCAAACCCAAGCCCTAACCCAGAATGTGTCCTACCCCAGCTGTGAATCACGTTATTAGCAAAAGTCTCTGAACCTGACATGGGGGCTGCCATTGAGGCAGAATTTCCCTTCCGTGGCACACTGTCCTTAGGAAACAGGAGACACCAGCTGCTGAGCTCTGTTGAGGAGGCTGCTCAAGGCTTTGGAAGGCAAAGATTAAGCCTTCCTTGCCAGATAAGTAGAGGAGGAAAGCTGAGTCTTATGGAACATGAAAGCTGAGCTGCACTGAGCACAGAGCCTGGAAGGCCTGTATGCCCTGACTCTCTGCACTGAATGAACTGGGCAGCTCTCCCATTGCTTTAATTAGCACCAGAGAATTAGGTCAGGTATTGTGAAATGGATTCCATCTGTGGCAAGCACACATCCCTGAGCTGCCCTCCAGCTGTTTATATCTGCAGTCAAATTATTGTCTCCTGAGTGCACGGCATGACTCACTGGCTCAGACAGACCCTTAGAAATACTTACTAGGCTGTGGCAGGGGAGGGATGGCTGGGTCCCAGCCCTGTGGAGGGGTGGCCTGGGGAGCTGCATTGCATGTTTCCCCTTCCTAGCCCTCTGTTAATGTGCCTCAACCCTGCTGAAACCCTCGACTAAGTGGGGAGAAGCGGGAGGCTGAACCCCGGATGATTGTTCCCTGGCCTCCCTGCTCAGCCAGCCAGCCACCAAGGGGCCTGAAGGAAGGGATGGGCTGAGACTAGCCTCATACCAACTTACTGCACACGGGACCCCAGTATCTGGATTGTTGCAATACCTACCCAACTGACAACCTGGCAGCTGGATACAGCCCATGCAGACATTGGATATGTTCTGCAGAGCAGGGGGATTTCAGCCATGCCATGCTAATCTGTGGCTGGTTGGCTAGCAGCTTTGCCCATGCGGCATTGTGGTTGGGGCATGGGGAGAATTGGCATAGCACTGTCCCACCTTGGACCCAAGCTGGGTCATTCCAGAAAAACATTACCAACCACTGTCTCTGTCATCTTTGCTATAACTCCAGAGCACATTCCCCCACAGATCCAAGAGCAGAACCCAGGAATCCTGACAGCCTTCCTCAGTTCTGGTCCTAGAGCACAGTCCCACTATATCAGTCTTCCTGATCTCATGAACAAGTAGATCCAATGAGACTCCTGTCTGTCTCACTCCTGGTACATTTTCAGCATACATGGAGCTGGAGTAAGGCCAGGACTGTGGTTTTGTTTTGATTTTGTACAGCACCCAGCACGATCAGACCATGAACCCTGACTGAGGCTGTTAGGTGCTACTGTAATACAAATAATAATAAAAATGGCAGTGCTCAACTGTGAGGGTGGAGTGGGGTGAAGGGAGTGTCTGCAAAACAATGACAGGTAACTAGCCTGGCAGCAGGCTGAGATCCCCTGCCAAAATGTCCCTGGAAAAGGGTATGTAGAAAGGAATGGTGGAGAGTCTGACGATGCACTTAAAATAATTCAGCACTTGGATAGTTTGAAGGGGCACCATTGGCTTCAACATTGCTCTCCTTGGAATATAATACATAAACTTACTCTCTTCCCAGGGCTGTAATGAAAGAACTGATGAGAAGAAAAGTTTCTCTCTGTCTCTCTCCATTTACTTTATGCGCCATACAGTCTTCTGTGTCTGTTTTATTGTTTTGCTATATCCAGTCAGGCCTTCAGAGACTGAATCATGTTGCATGCATAACTGACATCATTTCGGCAGTAGATCAGCCTTTGGGAACATCTTCACTACACTTCATGAAAATATATTTATTGCTTTAAGCTAGCTAATTCAGATACTGTCCCCAGCGTAGCTGCAGTAGCTCAAAGGCTCAGTGGCTAAGAATTTACCCAGCTTCTTGGCTGGGTTTTGCAGCCATGCAGTTGTGATTACTCTCCTAGCAGTACCTGTGCTAGCTAGTTTGAAGCTAGCTGTGATATGTCTACTATCCAGTCTGCACAACACCCTCCAGGTGCAAGTGTTCACATGCAAAAGGTATATTTACATAAGTCCTTTCCAGGTTCAGTGTGTAAAACAGTGTCTATGCTGCAAGTGTGACTCCAGCCTGCATAGCCAAACCCATTTTCCATTTATCCTAGCTAATTTGGGCCACACTAGCAAGGGAGCTATGGCAGCTGGGACTTCAATGCATCAGCAGAAGCTGGACAAGACTCTCCACCCTCAGCTCCATGGGTATTTTATTTGGAGGCATAAGGCCCTAGAGCCATGGCTTCAGTAGATGAGTTCATTTAAAGGTAGCGCAGCTGTGTTTATGGAGGCTGCAAGCCATTGCCTCTGTCACAGGGGAGGGGAAAAGAATAATTAAAGTAAATGAAAAATATGATTATAAAAATTGGCTAATTCAGGTGTAGCACTTGGTTTTGGACCTGCCTGATTTTGTGCGGGGGCATCTCCCCTTAAATGCTGCTAACAAAAAATAACTGACATCCCCTGGTCTCCACCAAGTCATCTCAACAGCACCAAAATCCCACCATCATCATCTTCTCCTGAATCACTGCCTGCTCCATTGCACACACTCTGCCCACACACCACCACCTCCAGCAGGCTCCAATGAACACCATTTTCAGCACTCCAGGATCCCCACAACTCTCTGGCCATTAGAACCTGCCCCACCAGGAATCTTCCTTTAGATCAGAGACAGATCTGAGCAGCTGGCTCAGACTAGGACCCTGGGAAAGGCTGTGAATTTTGATAAAGGATCCGGTTATTATATGCTAATAAAATAGCCTCCAAGCCAGTTGAGGAAATTTTAATATAGCTTCTCCTACATC
This sequence comes from Alligator sinensis, assembly GCF_000455745.1. Taxonomy (NCBI): domain Eukaryota; kingdom Metazoa; phylum Chordata; order Crocodylia; family Alligatoridae; genus Alligator; species Alligator sinensis. The sequence goes on from NW_005842931.1 coordinate 505,407, forward strand.
CAACACTTTCCTGTAAACACATCCTTGCCATATGGCACCAATCCCACCTCCAGTCCTGCCTCTCCACTGTGTTTTGTTTAATCCTAGGAAATGGAAACGGGACACTTTCTGGAAACAGGAAAGGCATTAGCTTATAGGAAAATGAAACAGACTGTATTCAGAACCTGTCCAAAGGGATTCCAGATCCTCTCTGCACCCAGAGCAGCTGCAAGGGGGCAGGATGGTCAATGCAGTCTCATTCTTCGGATACAACCTCCTGTTGCCTCCATCTTGTCCTTAGACTGTCAGCATTTTCAGGCAGGGATGTTCCAATTTGGGGACTGTATGATGTTAGCACAGTGGGGTCACGTTCCTTGACTACTCTAATAATAATCCTGTAAAAATGACTGTTGTTATCAAGGTAATGTTGGAGCCATGTTGTAGCTGTAATGGTCAAGGGAATATATGAGAGTCAAGAATTTTTGTGGAGGATATCTTTTATTGGACTAACTGCATGGCTGGGATAGACTTAAGCAAGTTTTCAAATGCAGTGCATTCTTCTTCAGGTATAAGGAAATTCATAGAGGTGATTATCTTTTATTGGACCAAGTGCTTCCAATAAAACATAACAGCTATGAAAATCCTTGACCCTCTGTTAATACAGTAATCTTCCTCTGTCTATGACGATTAACCTACCCTGCCAACCCCTGATCAAGATGGACTGCTTCTGCTCTCCATAATGCATCCTTGCCTCCCCACTGACTTTTGTCACCAATGGGGAACCAGCCAGCTAACATGGCTTGAGAGAACTGCTTTTTCTGTGGCCCTCTCCACTTACCCTTTCTGCGTCACTTGGCTTCTGAGGCCCCAATTCTCTAAGCTGTTTCAAAGCTTTGCCTTAGCCTGCACAGTGCCCCAGTGAAGTAAACAGGGTCCCAACCTGGGCATAGGGGTCTGCCTGAAGCATCAGGCCTTTTAACTGTGACCTCTTTGCAGAAGGGACTGCAGCTGTACAGCTGCTGCTTCTAAGGGCTCCAAACCTGACTGCTCTTTATGCATGCTACTTGACTATACCTAGTTAAAAGTGCTAACAGATCTGATCTGATGCAAGAGACCTGCTGTTTTTGCAGCCCAAAGAGTAAATGCCAAATCTGATGGTGATATGTTACCTAAAGGTACAGAGTAAAATTGTCAAAGGAGCCTACCTCGCATAAACTCTGATGCACATTTATCAGTGACAAACTCCCATGGCATGTCATTACTTAAAGGCTTTGTCTAACTGATTTAACTCTAATCCTTTGGCCCAGATCCTCAAACAAGCATCTAGGTATTGAAACATAACGATCTGGGTGTTAGTGTCTGTCCACACCTAACTTCTCTTTCACTTTCATTTTTCCACTCACCTGAAGCTCTTCCTTGAGATAGTTTCTCAAAATAGAGTGTTCCTTGATGTTTTATTTGCTAATTTATGTATATTTACCTTTTTGACTTATGTCTGCTTATCTCCAGACACCTCCGGGAAATTGCCAGTTCTTACCTTTCCCTCATTTATTTGACTATAGAGAAATAATAGAGCCATTTTGTTGCAAAGAATTCAGAAAGCTCACAGCAGGTGGCAATGGTTTTGACACACTGGATTCCTATTTGAAATCTCTGCATTCATTCTGTGAATCACATGCGGGTGTTATAGGCTGCTTGTACATGCCATGGGGGTTTAATTCGGTTTAGTTCTCCCTAAATTGAAATGGTGGGCTTTTAAAAACACCACTTCAATTTAGGAAGAATTAAACTGAACTAATGCTGCCCCCCATTTTTCAGCTTTCCTGCCTCCAAGAGCTCTTCATCAGGTTGTGAAACGCTTTATCTAACTGCTCTAAGAAGAAAGGATTGTGGCTTCATGGCTTATTTATTATGACTGATGAGTTTATAAAATGGAGTACCCCTCCATTTTGGAAGAAGGTGTACTTTGGAAGTCCGGAGACAGATGTATTGCCAGATAACAGGCTGTTTATACACTGAAAAAGCCACTTCCACGTAGTGATCCTGCTAACGTCTCTGATGGCCAAGAGTTCCCCAATCAACAAAAATGTGAAAGCGCACAAAGATAAAGATATGGACACCATTACACTCAAACTCCCACTGAAGTCAGTGGGAACCTTACAATTAAAAGGAATTCAGGCTGTAATTCTTAAACAGAAACCAATTTCTCTTTATTATTTCATAGATTTCATAGACATTAGGGCTGGAAGGGACCTCGGAAGATCATCCAGTCCAGCCCCCTGCCCAAAGGGCAGGAAGTCAGTTGGGGTCATAGGATCCCAGCAAGATAAGCATCCAGTTTGCTCTTGAAGGTGTTCAATGTAGGCGCTTGAACCACCTCCGGTGGCAGGCTGTTCCAGGTTTTATCATACCTCTGAATCAAGTAGCCTAGTACCCTGATCTCCTAGCTAGCAGATCACCCCACTGTCTGAGATAAAGCCCATCCAAGTCAACAGGAATCCTTCCAGTGACTTTTGTGGGCTTTAGGTTAGGCTCCTAGGGCCTGTGTACATGAAATGGGGGCCCTAAATTGAAGCGGTGAGGTTTTAAAAACACTGCTTCAATTTAGGGCCCTTTAAACCCCCTGTCATGCACACACCTGAACTTACCTCGCTCTCTGGTGGCAGGGAGAGGAGAGTGAGCTGCTGGCAGGTGGAGCTATCCCTGGGCTGTGGGTGGGGGCTGGTGCTTCCCTCTGCAGCAGCACCCGCTCACAGGCACCCGGCTCGGGCGGTCCCGGGGGGCACCACAGCTGCGGAGGGAAGCGCCAGGCCCCCATGTAGCTCAGGCAGGCAGGCTCCAAGGTGGGGAAAAAAGAAAAAAAGATCAAGCTTGCCACTTCTTTTTTTCTTGGGCAGAGCCTGTCTTCCCAGGCTGATGCCAGGCTGCCTGCACGGGCTTCCTGCAGAGCCCCTGAGCTGCATGGAGCCTGGTGCTTTGCTCTGCAGCTGTAGGGCAGCAAACTAAAACTCCTCAGAGGACTTTTAGTTTGCTGTGCCCCAAGTCATTTAAGGCACATTATGCCACCGCATTTGCTACAGTGGCTGGAATTACTGTGGAATACGACACTGACACGTGCAAACACCAACACCATTAAAGCGGTACAAAAGCATTTAACTTGCTTTAAAGTGTCATGCACAAATTCCCCTTGTTTCGTCTACACAAGACCCTAGTTGGTAATCTGACTCTTTGCCATACCAGACCCAGCCACTAGTTCCAAGAGCAGCTTCACCCAAGAGGTGATGTTCCAGAGGAGAACAGTCCCCCAGCCAACATGTACAATGCACTTCACTGGTCACTTCTGGCCCATTTTTCTAGTCCAGTGAGTCTCAACTTGAGACTCTTGGGGTCCCTTGAGATTGGAGATTAGGGAGATATAACAAGGTAAGTCCAGGCTCAGGCTTAGTCCTTGCTCCCATTGCCCAGCCCCTTCATAAGCACTATTATATATTAATTGGTTTTTGAAGCTGGGTGCCACTCAGTTCACAGAAGTGATGGAGGACATCAAGTGCTTCTAATTTACTGAGGGCTCCCCTGAGCCTGAGAAGCATTGTCTAGTCTTCCTGCTGGCCTTGCCCCACTACAGCATCTAGGCAACAAATCCCAAACTTAACAGTCGTGTCTGGGAAGAGCTGCATTCCCCAGTCACCCCGCTCTTTCTGGCTGCTGCTCAACAGATCCTCTTTGCCCATCTCAGTTCCCAGGCAGAAACAATAGGGTCATTCCTCTCTCATCATGTACACAGAGCTGGGTCTTACAGAGTCTTTCAGAGAGATTCCTCCAACTCTAGGGCAATACTGACCCCCACCCCCACAGCCCCTTTCACTTGTGGCGGGGAGGGGTTGTAAAACATCCTGGCTCCAGCAGGGATAGGATGGAGGCTTTCCTGGGCCAAGCTGCCAAGGGGACACCAGCATTTCTGTGCGTGCCAGAGCCATCTAGGCTGTTGTGAACTGTTCTAGGGAAGCCCAGAGCCAGGGCCGGCTCCAGCCTGCAGGCTCCCTGCACCCTTCCCTTCCCTTTCCTGTAAAGGAGATGAGGCCCAGGCACCATCTGCTTTCGCTTTTCTCTACAGGAAAAGTCCAGCAGTGTCTGGCACCTGCACAGGGGTGTGGGCCCTGGCGAGGCGGGTAGGCAGGTGGGTCGCCCCCGCCTGCTTGCCTGGGAGGCCGCTCCTGATAGCCACCCATGGCCTGCTCCGCAGCCATCAGGTCTCGCCTGCCTTGTCCATGATGCAGAGCCCGGTGCCCCACGGTGCCCTGCTGGGGCATGATCTGCGGGGTGCACGACCTGGGCCCGCCTACCCTGTCCTGCCCTCTGCCCTGGCCCAGGGCTGCGTCTGCAGTGCCCCTGCGAGCTCCACCACTCACGTCCAGGACCTGCAGCATCCCCAAGAGCTCATACACTGCAGCTGCTCACATCCCCGCTCTCTCTCTCTCACACGCACCTGTCTCATACACACTTGTTTCACAAACACACATAGATGTCACACCTCCCCGTCATATCCACACAGATCTATGTGTCTCTCTCTTACACACCCATCACCCCCCCACACTGATGTCACACATACTCCCAAACACACACACCTGTCTCACACCCACACGGATCTCTCTCACGCACACAATCTCACACACACACACGTCTCCTGCACGCCGGTCTCACACACAGATAGATGTCACACACACACAAGCCCTGTCACACCCACAGATCTTTGTGTGTGTGTCTCTTACCCACACACACCCATCACCCCCCACACACAGATGTCATATACATACACAGAAACACACACACCTGTCTCACATGCACACAGATCTCTCTCTCACATGCACGCACACACACACACATCTGTTGCACAGAGATCTGTCTCTCTCACACAGATCTGTCTCACACCCCCGTCACACACTCCCACACTGATGTCACACGCACACACACACCCGTCTCATACACACCTGTTTCATACACACACACATAGATGTCATACACACTCTGTCACACCCACACAGATCTATGTGTGTGTGTCTCTCTCACACACCCACACCCGTCACACACACCTACACTGTCACATACACACACAAACACACACACCTGTCTCACACCCACATGGCTCTCTCTCTCTCACATCCACGCACGCACACCCACCCACTCACACACATCTGTCTCTCACACGCGCCTGTCACCCCCCCCCCACACTGATATGTGTGCACACGCACACACTCACTCACCTTGGAAATGGACATGGTGAAGTAGACGAAGAGGCCGGTGGTGGAGGCGATCTGCAGGGCCACGATGGACATCACGGCCATGGCGATCCAGAGCGGGCTGCACGGCTGCCTCCGCCGCCCCTTCCCCGCCCCCGGCTCCCCGCGCCGGCTCCCCGCGCCCGGCCGCCGGGCCCATCATGCAGGCGGACGAGTCGCTGCTGTCGGAGCGGAAGAACTGGTTGTTCTGCGCGGGCGGCTCCATGGCATGGTCTGGAGAACGCCGCTCCCCGCAGGGAAGGGAGCAAACTCGAGCGGGTGCGTGCGTGCGTGCGCCGGAGGGGAGGGGAGAGGAGGGGAGGCCCCGGCTCTCGGCTCCAGCTCCAGCAGCCTCCTTCCAAGAGGCTTTTGATTCCCGGCCAGATCTCGCTGCTTCAGCCCGGGCAAAGTTCAGGTCACTGCGCAAACAAAAGGCACCCCAGAGAGAACACGTGGGGGCAGCCCCTGCTCCTGCGGCGCTTGTTCTCCCTCACGCACCAGCCAAGGTCCTTGCCACTTGGGAGCAACAGAGATGCTTGTTTCCCTAAGGCAGTGGTTCTCCACCTTTTTTGTACCAGGACCCAGTTGTAAATGTTGGCTGCCAGTCTCAACCCAGTGCCCTCACTCCCGGCCGGCTGCCCCCAGGCCCCAGCCCCGCAGTGTGCGGGGCAAGTACCACCAAGCAGCCCTGCAGGCTGGGGCTCTGCCAGCCTGCAAGGAAAAGCCACAGTGTCCCATGCTTTTCTCCTTGAAAGGAGAATCCATTTTTAAGGTTTGTTCACAACCCTTGCAACCCACTTTTGGGTCACGACCCACAGGTTGAGAAATGCTGCCCTAAGGCAGTGACTCTCAATGAGGGGGGCTGCAGCACCCTGGGCTGCCTTGAGATCCTTTCAAGGGATGCCACAGAGCACCACACCATGTTGGCACTGTTAGGTTTACAAGCACCATTCAGAGATCCCTTTGAGGGGTGCCTCAGGGTGCTGCACAATGTTAGGGTTACAAATGTGATTCACAAGAATTACCCAGAAACTTCAAACAGAAACCCATACGTGTGTGCTTTCTGAGTTCCTTGCCTAGAAAAACTGCTCCATTATTTTTCTGTAGCTAAAAGGAGTGAAAAGGGAGAGCTTTCACTGGGACATGGGGACACTTCCTTCCTTCTCAGCCTAAATGTGCATGCTGTTGTGTGTTGCTGTTACCCAGCTGCTGTGTTGTACTCTAGAGGTGTTTGCATTTATAGCAGATGAAACCATTCCTCCTGTGTATATATTACCACCCAGTTTGGCTGCAACTCACAGAAGGAAATAATGCACTAGTTCTAAGTAATGCTGAAGGAATGTGACTAAAATGACCCAGGAGGTGTTTGTAGGAACAAAGGCTTTGTTCATCTGGGGCCCCCAGCTGCAGCCCCAAGATTCCTACTGAAATGAACACAACTTTTGCTGGGACTACATAAATCAGAACAACTCATAAGCACTTCATGATATCAAGGGGTAGGAAAATCAAATACATGTAAATAATCATAAATGTTGCTAAACGTGGAGAATAAATATTACCTTAAATATACAAACAAGGTTTAAAAAGTACCAAAACATTCAATTCACACAAGTATCAGGACACAAAGGTTTAAAAAGGTGACAACATATGAATTAGTAAATAAAAAAATCAAAGAACTCTCTTTAATTTGTGAAACTCTATCTCCAGGAAGAACTGTCGGTGATGGGTGGAAGAATTAAAATGAAAGTTGGATGGGGATAAATGCTAACATACAGATTATTATCAGGGATCCCGGTTTTCTCTGATTTAAAAAAATCCCCAATTTTCAGTTAAAGAAAAGTAAGTGCATTTTTCCATGATTAAAAGGAAACACCACTAATATATAATATATCTATATATTAGTAGTGTTTCATTTAAATCATGGAAAAATATGGATTTGGGGTTACTTTTTTAACCAAAAATTGGGGATTTTTTTTTAAATCAGAGAAAACCAATATTCCCAATTATTATGTTGAGATCTCTATGTGCTTAAACATGTTTGAGGATCTGAGCCAGAATACTCTGACTGATTCAGATAGATAAGGCCTTTGAGCAGTGACTTGGAGACAGTCACTGATCTACATATGTCAGAGATGACACTGGATAGGTGCTTGCTCTGCCTTCCGTGAAACTAGTGAAGAGGCTATGCAAGTAGAAATGGAAGGCAAAATTAGCACCTGTGGGCGGTGGTGGACAGAGACAGGCTTAGGAGTCAGGTGGGGTAAATAACAAATGCGTCTGGTTTGGCCATTGCACAGAACAATCCTGAGAAAAAAATGCTGCAGGTACAATAAAAGGAAAAAGCAACCAAAAGAACTTAACTGCTGGTGAACAACATATTTCATTTGTCTCAAAACAAAAAAGTTTATGTTTGGGATGCCTTAACCGTTTTTTAATCCTTTAAAAATATACAATAATTTGAACAGCAAATGTCAATGGAAAATATTTGGAATTTTCAGAAATCCCCTTTCCTCCCTCTCCCTCTTTTCTATGGCAAAACCATTTGCCTAATTCATCCCAAAGCCATGAACTGTTTTCAGTCACTCCAAATTAGTGTATTTTGGTAAAGTTACCGTTCACCAAAAATGTGCCCCCAGCTCTATCCCCTGGCTTCTAGTCCTCATTCTGCTACTGCTCTGTCATGTGACCTTGGGCACATCTCTTCCTTGCTTCAGGCCTCAAGTTACCCCTCTTGCCATTCCAGATTTAGACTACATGCACTTTGAAGGAGGATTGGTGTCTTCCATATGTTTGTCCAGGGACAAATGATATTCTAGTAACAAGGAAAAAGAGTGTTCAGGATAGGGCCTTTCAATCAAGGTAGCAAGGATGACTTGTCCTTTATACAACGAAGTTACTATGTAAGGAAAGCTTCAAAAGTTGCTCTGCTCTTTTCTTTGTTCTCAGGGGAAATCACTCACCAGAGTATCATTTCCACAGAACAATCAGACAAAGGGAAACATTTAAAAAATATATCTGTTACCATTTCGCTCTTCCACAGTATGATTTTCTTGGTGCTTTGTTAATCTGAGTTTCCTGCTCGGACATAGATCAAGACAAAGGAAGTGTAGCTGCTCAGTAGAATGCAGAAGAAAAGGAGCCATTAAAAGGCAGGATAAAACATGCTGTATCCTTTTCCAGGAAGACTCTTCTTTTTCCCCCGTTTATTCCAGTTGCAAGCCACTTTGATTTTGTCTTTCACATCAGTAACTTTCTATGTGATTGCTATTTATTGTAAATTATTTGAATCAGAGCCTGAAATTTACCATAAGCTTATCATCCAGTATAGTGGTGCTCTGGCTTGGCTGGTTCAAAGGCTGAACCACAAATAAATGCTTAAGAATTGTCATCATAGTTCAGGTTTTTTCCTGGTTTACTTCTCTTTGTAACTCACTACATGCTTCGCTTTTCCTTTGACCTAAGTTTTCTTGGAGAAATATTTCATGGCTACCATTGGCACTAGGGAACTTCACTGATGTCTGTGAAACATTCTGTTCATCTGAAGAAAGCAAGCTTCACATTGTCAAGGCGAAGAAGGAAGACTACTTCATTAACATTTAGAGAGGTGGTTACCTGTGTTAGTCTGAACTTAGGCAGAAGGCAAGGCAGGTTGACAACTAAATTGTTCCTAGTCTTGAGCCTTCATAGGCTACTTGGTCAGAGACTCTGAGCAGACAAAGTTGGTTACATGATAGATAAAGGAGGAAGGGTCTTCCTGTGGATAGGAAGAGGACTGGGAGTCAAGAAATTAGTGTTTGTTTGTGGTAGCAGTCAGAATCAATGAGGGCAGTGGGATGCAGCCCCTGCTGTTACTTTCAGAGGTATTGCACCACTACTTCCAACCGAAACTGCCCCACATGCTTCTTCTGTTTCCAGAAAACATGTGCAAGGCTGGGCTGGGAAGTGGTTGCAGTGGGAAATGGCGGGGAGATACTTTTGCTGGCATTAGCTCCTGCCACAGTCCTTTCCTGGTCTGGCCCCAGAGACTGTCTTTGTCCTGAGATGCTCATGGTCTAAGTTTCTTCCTCTGTACCACCTCTAAGGGGGTTATGAGGATGAATTTGTTAGTGTTTGTATAGCATTGCTTGACCTTTGGGCAAAAAACAATACAGCAGGACAAATGATGGTTTGTAGTAACCCCTCCACTGTCTGCTCTCATGGTTCATGGTTCTCTCTTGCAATCCTGTCTTGCAGGGCAGTGGGTCCTGAATTTATTTCATGCCTCACATGACTGTATCAATGCCAGGAAATATTTATTCACTTACTGTTTAATGAATTCCTGCCATAAACTGGTAGGGCAGGAGTTACAGTAATGTTAAGGGATGACTGTTAACAGAGTATCCCCGTTGGTGATCTAGGCTTGCCTGGTTTGATGAGCTGCCATCTTCTGTCTCAGCAGAGATATTTATGGCTTGTGTTTCTGATTCTCCACAGCTGTGGGTGTAGCCTGCTGCCTGCACACTATTCGCACTCCATTATGATGCAATCTTAGGCATGATTTTGCTGATAGTCCAAACCAGTGCTTGGAAGGAGCTGTTGGCTGGGAGCCAGGCATATGGAGAGCAGCTGTTTTCTGAAAAAGGGATGATTTTTGTGGTTAATATACAGATTTGGGGGTGGGGGAGGGGAAGTGCTGGTAGGAAAGTTTCCTTTTGATAGGCAAAATTGCTAGATCATGGGAAGGCTCAGAAGGTCCACTGTAAGGGCTTGTTGCATTGGGAAAGACCAGTGGTTTCCTACTGCAGCAGTATCATCTGTTTCAGAGATGCATATGACACCCTCTCGACAGTGAGAATACTGCTGGTGACGATAGTGAGCATGGGCTAGGAAGCCTTCTCTCAAGGGTCTCCTAATATTTTCATTCCCAGGATGTGTCTGCATGGCGTTCACGTCATCACAGGCCCCACCCTTGCAGTTTCACTGGTAGGAGCACCTAGGGATAAGGGAATGGGAGCCATCAGTGTTTCAGTCACCTCAAGCCAAAGTCATTTTTGTTTAACTGGATCAAGCACCTACCCAGGAACTCAGGAAGGCTCTTTGCCCTTCTGGGACTTGAGGGTCCATGCAGTCCAGAGCAGCCAGTTTGCTATCTTGCTACAATGGCTCTCTGGGGCTTTTCAGAGGACACAATAGCTGGGGCAAAGCCCACACTCTGGCCTGCTCCAGAATGCTCTCCTGTGGTCCTAAGGAGGCAATGCAGTGGTCCCTGCAATGGAGGCATCTCCTAGAGAGCCCAAATGTCTACTCTGTGGTCCCCTCTGCAACATTCTACCTGCCAGAATATAGGAGATTGACAAGACGGCAGCCTGAGCCAGCTGAGTAGGGGTAGACAGCCTGGCATCTGTACTGTGCTCTCACCAACACAGTCACATAACATGGCAGGGCAAAGACAAGCGGTAAGCCAGGCCACAGAAAACTCCCTCTGCCTCTGTGAGTTGGGTTAGCATGACCTTTGTGGCTACCAGAGCAGAAGCAGAGGCACAAAAGGTGCCTATACACAAGCAGCGAGGCTGCTCTGACATACTGTAATTACAGTGTGTCGGAGCAGGCTCGATTAATTGAGTCTGCTGGAGTGTAGGAATTACTGTGCTCCAGCATACTCAATCGTCTCATAGTGTCCCCTCATTTAAAAATGGTGACAGGCTGTCAAACGAGATTTAAAGTGACCTTGCCACCATTTTAAAGTGCAGGGATGCTGATACACGAGATGCTCTAGGCACTTTAATTAGAGCGGCTCTTGGAGCCACTCTAATTAATGTGCCCCCACCACTCCCGGAGCATGTGTATAAACTCCCAAAGAGAGCAAATGACTTGTTCAAGTTGAGTGAGTCCACAACAGAGCCAGAAGCAGATGTCAGGTGTGTAAACTGCCTGCTATCTGTTCTCACCTCTGCACATCCATTTTCCTTCCAGGGGGCAGGGAGGGAGAGTGTTTATCCCTTACATAATGCCTTGACTACCTTGAAAATGGCTGTGTCCTAGACTCAGTGTATTCCTTTACAAGGCATGGTCAGTATCTATGTTTGTGTCTGCTACTTAGACTTGGGTTGTTTGCACAGCGAGATCTAGTTTCCAGTCACTTGCTCTCTGGACCCAGAAGTTACATAACCCTCCTGTCAGTCTGTTGTGTTTTCAGGGCCATGAAATGCATGTTGTAGCCACTTGCAAAGAAACTCTCCAATCAGAATCCTTCCCCCTGTCCTGCCCCGGCTTTGCTCTGGGTTGGAGGCAGAGCCGTCCTTAGGGGTGGGTGGCATGGGGGACTTCCCAGGGCACCATGGTCAGCGGGGTGCCACACACACACACGCCCTGCCCTGCTCCGCTCCTCTGCTTGTGCAGGGTGAGAGCTGTTGGGGCACTTCAGTGGCAACTCATCCTGGGGGCTTGGCAGTAGGGCCTGTCCCCTGCCCAGCTGCACCCAGAGTTTATTAGAGCCAGCTAGCTGGGGCAGCAGGATAAAAAGCACCCCCTTGGGCAGCAACAGTGGCAGGTGTTGACAGGAAGCATGATGGGCTGAGAGAAGGATGCTGAGGGCTGAGCCAAGGACAAGACAGCCATCTGCAGCGAGAAGGCAGCATGGCTGAGCAACCCCACCTTGTACACCAAGGGCTTTGCCATCACTAACATGCTGGGGCTGGAGGCTGAACTGCTCCTCCTGATGCCCCCCCCAAGTCACCAGCGCTTTGTGTGTGTGCATGGGTTGTGTGTGTGTGGGAGGTGTGGGGGGAGTTATGTGGGATGTGTGTGTGGGGGGGAGTGTGTGTGTAGGTTGTGTGTGTGGGGTGTGAGGAAGGGTGGGGGTGGTTGTGTGCAGGGTGTGGGGAGGTGTGTGTGTGTGTGTTTTGGGGAAATGGGGTGGCTGTGTGTGCAGTTTGTGAGTGTATGTAGGGTGTAGGGGGCCATGTGTGGGAGTGTGTGTATGGGGGGTGAACTGTGTGTTAGGAATGTAAATATCATTAAAAAATATATTTATGTAATCTTCTCTAATTACATTGGTTAAACAATTAACCAATAATACAGAAGCTAGAACATAGCTGCTGCTGGGAGTCACTCCTGGCTTCCAGGGCCCTTTGATTAATTTCAACCCTTGTACAACATATGATAATAGTAAAAATGATCAAAATGTATGATAATTTTTGAGGCAGTTAATTGATGCCGCATATACAAAACCCAAGTCACTCTCAGAGAGTCTTAACTGAGTTTCAGCTTCACTGTCAGCGCTTTCTTATGATTGCTTACCTAGAAAAAAGGGAATGCTTCAACTTTGATGACTCAGTTCTCACTCACTCACTGGGGAGTTAAAGTGAGCAATATAAAGTAAATAAGATGTCTTTGCATACTTATTTGCATTATTTTGTTCAGTGTATGACAAATTTTCAGAAAATACAATATTTTGAGCTTCCAATATGATCATTTCATATTTAAGACCTGACAATGTTGGCCCAGCCAGACAACACAGTCCAGGTGAAGCCCTACCCTGGGTGAAAGGATGCACCTGTGAAGGAGCAGCTAATTGCTTAAATGAGGAGTCATTATGCTGCCTGCTGTTTTCCTCTTGGGCTATGGTATAAGTAGGGACCTACTGAATTCACAATTTTGCAGTTTTCACTGAAACCTCGACATAGGTAAGGATCAGGGGGAAAAAAGGGATCTGCAAACAGGAAATGGTGGGAAGGCCTGGCATCCTAAAGCACAGAGAGGAGTGTGTTCTGTGTGGGGGGGAGCAGGGGGTTGTGGTGGAGGCCCGGCCCCGCTCTGATTACCAAGGGGCCCTGGAAGTTCCGCCCCTCTCTGGAGTTTGACAGATGGCTATATACCAGTCTCAGGAGGGGGGCGGGACTCCTGGGGCCTCTTGGCCAATCAGAGGCATGGGGGGATGCCATGCTCCACTGCAAAAATGGTGACCAGTGCCATGCTTAGACTGCAAAGTTGGAAGGCAGCTGCCACAAATTTGGTAGGTCCCTAGCGATGGGTACTAGTTCCCCTCACCACTCCCCTTTCCCCTCCTCCTCACTCCTCCTTCCCTCCCGCCTGTCCTGTTGCCTTCTGGTTCCTGCTGGAGCGCCGCGCAGCTTCCTTTCCCTTCTCTCGCCCTGGGCTAAATGATAACTGGTAAGCTAACGGAGCATCACTGGGTTTATTGGTTAAAATAAATGGTTAATGGTTAAAATATTGGTTTATTGGTTAAAATGATTAATCATTTAATCTTTCACATCCCTAGTGTGTGTGGGGGGTGTGTGCGTGTGTGTGTGTGTGAGGAGATGTGTGGGGTGTGTGTTTGTGGGGTTGAGTGGGGTAGGGATGTGTGTGTGTGTGGGGGGGTGAATGCATAAGGAGCACATGTGCCCCAACAGCTGTGGGTGGCAGGGGACCCTGTGGGCTATCGTGGGGCAGCTTGTATCTGCTCACCTCAAATGTTGGCCTGGTGCTGGGCAACAGGGCTGGGGGCAGCAGGAGCTCAGCACAGAACAGCAGGAAGGGCAGACAGGCAGGCAGGGCTGTCCTTACAGGAGGCTGAGCACCAGCAGCAGGGCACCACTTCCCAGTGCTACCTGGTCACCTGCACCCTCACCCTCAGCAGTTGTGGTGGTGGTCAGCAGCAGGGATTGCAGCTTGGCCTTCAGCCCCAACTGGTTGGTGATAGTAAAAGCTATGGTGTGCAAGCTGGGGCTGCCCAGCCATGCCACCTTCTCACTGGGCACTGCTGCCTGACATTTGGTCTGGCCCCTGGTGCCCTCATCCCAGCCTGTCATGTTTAAAATGAAGGAACTAAAACAAGACCTCAAGAAGAGATCCCTGGAGAGCATTTTCAGGTAACTTACCTAATTCAGAGAGGCATAAGCTTTCGTAGCCATCTTCATTAGATGTTGTCACCTATGAAAGCACATCCCTCTCTGAAACAGTCTCTAAGGATGTCTTTACATGTGCTCCTGGGGTGGGGTGCTTTAATTAGAATGGCTCCCAGAAGCAGCATCTGGTGTATGAAAGAAGAGGGAAGAGCTAGGTTGCCTGCCAGGACAAGGGAGGCTAAGAGGCACTCCCGTACTCTCCAGCCAGGGGTTTGGACAAAGGTTGTCTCCAACCCCAAGGCTCGCTGCACCAGGATCACCACCCCCTCCTGGATCTCTGCAACAGGTACAAACCCCTTGCAGCACCAGTAGAGCCGGCAGAGCTGCCAGCTCCTGTGAGTGAGGAAGAAACACGACCAGCTACCATCCCAAGGGCGAAACGCAGGCTGGTCCTTGTGGGAGACTCCCTTCTGAGGGGGACAGAGGGAACCATCTGTTGCACCAACCCCTTAGCCCAGGAGGACTGCTGCCTCCTGGGAGCCCATATCTGGGATGCTGTTGAGAGGATCCCAAAACGTATCTGGCCCTCTGACCACTACCCCATGCTCCTTATCCATGTTGACACAAATGACACTGCTCGGAGCAACCCCACCCAGGTCATAAATGACTACAGGGCTCTGGGAGTGGGGCTCAGAGGGTTGAGGGTGCAGGTGGTTTTTTCCTTAATCCTTCCAGTTACAGGTCACGGGCTGAGGAGGATGAGATGAACTGAGGTAGTGAACAGAAGACTGCGGTGCTGGTGCCATCGTGAAGGTTTCAGCTTCTACGACCACAGTCTGCAATTTGGAGGAGAGCCAGTGGTCTGTTGGGAAGAGACGGCCTCCACCTCACTTCACTGGGGAAGAAGCTCTTCTCAGACAGAATGGCTGACCTGCTCGCCTGGGCTTTAAACTAAGTTTGCCTGGGGATGGGCAGACAACCACCAGAGCAAGCTCACCAAGCATCAACTACAAAATCAGCAGGTTAGGATGCTTAAGGGAACCCACTCCTACCTCAGCCCAGGAACAGAGCTTCTCCATGACTGCAAAGAAACGTAGGGCTTCCAACAGTGTACTTACTTGTCTGTACACTAACGCCAGGAGTTGGGGAATAAACAGGAGGAACTGGTCCTTCTGCTAAACAAAAATGACTACGATCTCATAGGGATAATGGAGACCTGGTGGGACTCCTCCATGATTTGACAGGGAAGGGAATTCATGATGAGTGGTTGCTCCTTAAGGAAGTGATCCTAGAAGCACAAGGGAAGCCCATCCCAACCCATAGGAAAGGTGATAAATGGGCTCACCAACCCCCTTGGCTCAACAGGGCACTCATGGACCTCCTATGTTTAAAAAGAGAAGCTTACAAAGGACAGAAGACAGGAAACAGCACTAAGGAGGAGTAGTCTACACTGATCTGCACCTATAAGGAGTGAACTAGGAAAGCCAAGGCTGCAACTGAACTCCAATTGGCTACATGAAACAGGACATTAAAAAGTACTTCTTCAGATACATGGCGAATTGGAAGAAAAACAAGGGTAACTGTAACAGGGGGCCTTCTCAGGGCCGATTTACCTTTGGCCCGCCCACTTGTTTCTGGGCCAATCGCCCGCCTTCTTGTCTGCCATGCCTTGTTATTAATTAATTAACAATCTTAATTAGGTGGGAGGCTGCCCATTTTCTTGCCCCGATGCCAGGGGGCGCTATCTGCAGCTCTGTACCTCCCCTACACCGCAGCCCATGCCTTGTGGATAACAGCTGGATGCCATCTGCATCACCAGCCCCACACTGGGCCCCAGAATCCTCCTATCAGGACCCCTCCATGATCCCTCCCTTCAGGCAGCCTACCCCGCCCCCATTCAGGGTTGTCTTGCTCCCTGATGCTTTTTCCCCTCTTGGGCGTGGTCCCCTCCTGGGACCTTTGGCCAGACAGGCCCTGACCTCACCTCCAAGGCCAGTTGGGAACCCCAGGCCCTCCAAGCTCTGGGCGTCCCTTGCCATGGGCCCCTGGCTCTTTTGACCATTCTAGTCCCGGTCCTGGGTACTCTCAGTCAGGCCTCCGAGCCTCTAGCCCCACTCTCACTACTGTGGTCTGCCTTCTGGCCCTACTCGGGGTTAGCCCACCCGGTAGTGGGAGCTTGGGTTAAGGTGCCCCGACTCGCCTTTCATTGGGGTGGTAACTGGCCTGGCATTTCCTGGGGGCTCCCGTGCCACTGAGAGCCCCACCAGGCCACCCACTCCTGGCAGGGTGCAGTTTTAGGTCATGCCCAGGACCAGGAGCCTCCAGACCATCCCCTACAGCTCCTCTCTTACCTCCAGGCTCTTCCAAGAAGTCTCACAGCCAGGCAATGTTGCTGCCTGGCCTGCCAGTAGTGAATTGCCCTGTTTATATGGGCAGCCAGGACTCTAAAATGGCCGCCACAATTAAGCACCCGCTGGCTGCTTGGCCACAGGTCTTAAAGTGGCAGGCACCAACAGTGCCTTGCCACAGTAACATTGGACCCCTGCTAAAGCAATTGGGCCAGCTGACAACCAACACCCAGAAAAAGGCCGATCTCCTTAATGATTACTTTGCTTCGGTTTTTCACCAGCCCCAGGGGACCACCCTGCCTAACTTGACATGGGATGACCAGGGTGAGGGAAAATATATGTCCACCATTGGCGTAGATCTTGTAAGGGAGCACACTGAGAGGCTGGAGTGGACACCCACAAATCAGCTGGTCCAGATAGATTGCACCCAAGAGTGCTAAAGGAACTGGTTGACATCATAGTACGGCCACTGGCAAGGATATTCGAGAACTTGTGGTGCTAGGGTGAAGTATCTGAAGATTGGAAGAGGGCCAATGTGGTGCCCATCTTCAAGAAAGGGAGGAAAGAAGATCTGCGGAACTACAGGCCAATCAGTTTGACCTCACTCCCTAGGAAGATCTTGGAAAAAATTATTAAAGAAACCATTCTTGGCAGGCTAACAGAAGGCAACATTCTGAGGGATAGCCAGCACGGGTTTGTTGTGGCTAGGTCTTGCCTGACCAATCTCATTTCCTTCTATGACCAGGTGACATATCACCTGGACAAAAGGGAAGAGGTTTATATCATATATTTGGACTTTAAAAAAGCCTTTGACCTGGTGTCACACAATGTCCTCATGGAAAAACTGGGCAACTGCAGCTTTGGCTACACTACAGTTTGATGGCTGTGGAACTGGCTCTGAGGTCAGACCGAAAGAGTGGTAGTTGGTGGAACTGAATAAACATGGCACTCAGTAACCAGTGGTGCCCCCCAAGGCTCTGTTTTTGGGCCTGTACTCTTTAATGTCTTCATAAACGATCTGGACTCTGGTGTCAGAAGCGGACTGGCCAAGTTCACTGATGACATCAAACTTTGGGGAACAGTATCCAGGCCGACCTCAATAGGCTTGCAAGGTGGGTGGATGAAAACCTGATGACATTCAATATGGAGAAATGCAAGGTGCTTCACCTCAGGGACCACCCCCCCCCCCAAATCACACTTACAGGCTTGGCAGTACTACACTCGCTAGCACCACAGCTGAAAGAGACTTGGGGGTCACGACTGACCACAATATGAATATAAGCCACCAATGCGATACCTCAGCCAGCAAAGCAAACAAAACTCTGGCTTGCATCTATCTCAAGCAAGACCCAAGATGTCATCCTCCCACTGTACTCAGCCTTAGTGAGGCCACAGCTGGAGTACTGCATCCAATTCTGGGCTCCACAATTCAGGAAGGATGTGGAGAAGTTTGAAAGAGTCCAGAGGAGAGCCATGCACATGATCAGAGGGCAAGAGAACAGGCCTTATGAAGAGAGGCTGTGAGCTATATGACTCTTCAGCCTGGAGAAGCACAGGCTCAGGGGTGACTTGGTGGCAGCCTATAAGTACATAAGGAGTGTGCATCAGGATCTGGGGGAATGCCTGTTCACCAGAACACCCAAAGGGATGACAAGGTCCAATGGTCTCAAACTCCTGCAAGACTGCTTTAGGCTGGACATAAGGAAAAACTTCTTTACTGTCCAAGCCTTCAAGGCCTGAAATAGACTTGCCCCAGAAGTGGTGTAAGCACCTACTCTGGACTCTTTTAAAAAACATTTGGATACTTATCTTGCTGGGATCCTTTGACCATAACTGACTTCCTGCCCTTTGGGCAGGGGGCTGGACCTGATGATCTTACAAGGTCCCTTCTAGTCCTAATGTCCTAGAATCTATGAATCTATGAAAATGAGCTGGTGGTGATTGTGGTGCAGGTATACATATCCATACCCTATCATTCAGTTTTGGATTATATAGCTGCAATTGAGCTAGGTAACTAACATCTGCAACTACTGAACAAGTACCAGAGATTCAGCCTGAGCTGTCTGCTTTCCAGGCAACCTTATATTCCATATGGCTAATCCTTGAATCTTCATGGCTATTGCTATCTGTGCTAACTAGATTAAAGCTAACATGAACATGGCTAATGGCTATCTATTTAGTGTCCCGTGCTTCAAAATGGTGGTGGGGGTGCTTTAATTAAAGCTCATTTGACGAGCTGTAGTTAAAGCATCCCTACCACCATTTTGAAATGCAGGGATGCTAAATACATAAAATGCCAAGGCTGCTGAAGCATTCTAATTAGCACACTCCAGCAGATTCCATTAATTGAGTCTTCTCCAATATACTGTGATTACAGCATGTCTACAGGAACCCTAAGATCTACAGGCACCCTTCTGCTTGACTTCTGGCTAACATGGCTAATTACCTCTCTCTAGAGGTCATCTAGGAATTCAAGGATTTGACAGATTCTACCCAGAGGAAATGCACCTGACACGTGAGATTAGAAAGGAAACAAAATAGGCTCCATGGCTGTGGCTTACCAGTAGCCATGAACAACTGGTACCCCCCGAGACTTGGGGGGCAGGGGGCAAGGTGGTGTTGGCGGCAGGGACAAGGGGGGGTGTGGTGAGCAGGGACCACCCACAGACACCACTGGCTGCATCGGCAGTGAGGGGGGCTGGCGGTGAGTGGTGACTGCCTGCAGAAGCCGGCAGTGGCTTTGGCGGCAGCCAATCTCATGGGGGGCACATGCCCCCCTCTTCCCTCCATATGCATTGCCTATGCCAGTAGCCCTGTAGATCCAGTAGATTAAGATTTGGGGATCTCCCGATCCATTTTTCTGAATTCTTCAAAGAGACCTTTAGCAAAATGGAGGAGGCCAGCGCAGACATTCCTGATACTTATAAGGTAATACCAAGCAGGAAAAAACCCAAAGCAAAATCCTTACTGAAGGGTTTTACTTTTCATGGGCCCAGTTTCTCCTCCTTTTCTGTGCCCATTCTCTTTCTCTTCATCCTTCTCTCTTCCTCATCAATTCCATCTGCCCTACTCCTGGTCTTACATGTTACTAGTTTCCATGACAGAGCTGAAACATGCTTGGTGAAGGTGGCACTAAATTGTATTCCCAGATAGTGCTTCAACCCTGCAAGCTTCCATTGTTCAACTTGGGAACGTGCTTAAAACTCAGTTCAGCTGTTCAGTGTAATCAAGACCAAATCATATTTACTTGTGTAGGGGGACTGCCATGTTGTAACTTAGGTGCTAACATGATACAAATTACAGTGTACAGGCAGTCCTCCATTTACAACGTTTTGAGTTACAACATTTTGCACTTATGGTGTTTATAAATTGACACCCTGTTTCAACTTTATGATGTCAGTTTCGACTTTACAAGTCTTGATCTGAAGCAACGCCACACCAGCGAACAAGTTTGCTGCATCACTCATCTCCCTGGAGAACATCTGTCCAAACTGCCTTGGACACTTTCTTTAAGAAAGAAGACAAGACTCCAGAAAAACGTGCAGCCAGGACTCCTGAGAAGACTCCAGCCAAGAACCCTTCAAAAAGTCCAACCAAGAGCCCTTCAAAAAGTACAGCAAAGTCACCTCAAAGAAGTCCTTCCAAATCAATATGATTGCTATTTACAATAAAATACATTAATGTAGCTATATTACTCATCTATAACTGATTGAGTACAAAATTCTGGGGTATTTTTGGTGAAAATAGGGTATCGAACCTTGGTTCAGGAACAAGTCCCCCATTTATAACATTGTTTTTTATGAGAAAATTGGTTCCAAGTTACAATGTTTCAACTTAAGACAGTTTTCAGGAACTAATTGTATCGTAAGTCTGAGGACTGCCTGTAGATGAAACTGTCTT
>NW_005842931.1:525760-528835 GCF_000455745.1 Alligator sinensis
CTACCCTTGTCTAGACTACAGTTTGAGGTGATCTAGGTAGATCCGTGCTCAAGTTGTTTCTGCTGGAAATGTTTCAGATCCCAGTGTAAAACTGCCCAGTATAATGAACCCAGTAATAAAATGCCCTTGCAAACTATTTTATGGCCAAGGGCCAGGATTTTTCCCAAAGTGACCAGTACTTTAGGCACACTGAAATTCAAATACCTCAGAGATATCTGATTTCCAGAGGGGAAGGGGTCAGGGCTGTCTGAAAATCTTTTGTGGGGTATCTGACTGGATCTACAAAAATGGAGGCTCCCAAATCATAGAATCATAGAAAATGAGGGTTGGAAGGGACCTAGTCCAACCCCCTGCTCAAACCAGGACCATTCCCAACTATATCATCCCAGCCAAGGTTTAGTTTAGCTGGGTCTTAAAAACCTCCAAGGATGGAGATACCTAGTCACTTGTGAAAAATGGTAACACAGGTCTGAGTTTATAAAACACTCCAGTCCTGCCTGTACTGGGGGTCAGCACCTTTCTGGGAAGAGATGCCCTAGACCATGGTTTTGATCTGGCTTCTGGGCCTCTATCCTCTTTATCTAATTTTGGTATCTCCATAGCTTTGTCTGATTTGTCATATTTAAGCCCGCATAAACTAACCTCTTTCTCCCAAACAGTAATCAGCAGAAAGCCAGCATTGTTCCTCACTGTGGTAGCTGAGGCAATGACTCCCATTGCTGTGTCTCTCTCTCACACACACACACACACACACACACACAGCCAAGGTGAACCAGCCTCAGGACTTGGCAGTAGAGTAGAAGAGTCAAAGATGGGATGGGTGACTGCTGCATTTATCAGCAGACTGCTTAATAATAGTGGCCCCAGTTGAAGTCTTCCTGCTTTGTGCTGCTAGTAGAGCTTTGTGACTTTTTTCATTACTCGCACTCTTTCTCTGCCCTCAGCTTTGTCTGCTTCTGTTGGGAGCAAGGGGGAAGGAGAAGTGGATCCTGAATCCTGGTGCCTTTAGAAGTGGAATCCACTGGGTAATCTTGGGGAAGCTTGTGGGCTGCAGCCCCCTGCGTGGAGATGGGCCTGATTTTCTTCTCATCCTGGTAAACTGAAATAATTTGTGTAAGCAGGAGGCAGCCCCAGCCTCTAGGGAGCCTGCTTGCAGCAGTAACGGGGATGTTCCATCTCTATATCTCATTCATGCGTTGCTCTTTCTGCCAGTTTCCAGTGATGGCAGGGCCTCGCTGTGCTCACTGCTGTGCAAACACATAAGGTAAAACAGTCCCTGCCCTGGCAAACTTACCATCTACAGGAGCAAATCAGAACAGTGGAAGGGAGGGATGTGACTTGCTTTCTATCACTTGGTATAGAGCCAGGAATAGGCTCCAGGTCTCCTAACCACCACGCTATGCTCCTATCTGTTGGACCAACTCCATTCACTCTTTCTCCTCCCTTGACACTGTCTTCCCATCCTGCAGCTGACCCTGGCATGATCCTTTCCCCAGTCCCCAAGCCATTTTCTGCTACATTTATTCCCTTTCATAGGCAGGCAGAGATCTCTTCCACAGCCAACAGCCATGCAGATGCCACCTCTGTAGTAAAAAAGCAGTGATGGCATCAGGTTTGTGTGTGTCAGTGTTGAAACCACATAAATACATCTGGATTAGAGCTTTGGGGGTTCAAACCCAAGGCTCACTTTCCTGGTCTGTGGTTGGCACAAGGGTGTTATGACAACATCCTCTGGTAACTCACAGTGAGTACACATGTACTAACTTTCTGACTGTTAAGCCAATTTAACTTTGTTGATGTTGACTTAACTGTCAGAGCATGCACACGTATGTGGAGCAGAGTTGACTTAAGTGTTGCACAAGATAATACATCTCCAAGATTAGGCTCCGGAGCGGTGAGAGACGCACGAGTGAAAGCCCGCTGCACCCCCGCTGCCCTGAAGCCCCCCAGAGACTGCCCAGCAGCCGCGGAGCCCCCCACCGACCCCCAGCACAGCTGGAGGTAAGCGGGGCCCGTGGTGGGAGGGGGTTAGCTCTTACAGAGTGGATAGAGGCAGCTGAGTGGAGCCAGCCTGGGTCTTGCCCCACCCAGGCCCCTACTTCGCCCAGCCCCCCAGGGAGCCATGCGAACAGGCTACGTAAACAGGTGCGCTTGTCTGCCGGTGCGTGAGTTAGCGCGGAGTTCGCACAGGAGGGCCCGAGGCCCTGCCTGTGAGCCCCCCAGGGTAGACAGTCCCAGCTGTAGCCAAACCACCACCCACCAGTGGCATGACGCAGATGGGCACGTGCCACACCCCTCGGGTCCCCTCGGGATCTGCAGCCCCCCCTCTGGCACCTCAGAGATGGCCACCAAGACGGAGCCCATGGTTTCGGGCTCCACGTAGATGGAGCCCCTGGCTCTAGGCTGCGGGGGCTGCCTGTCCCTTTTTCAGGCTCTGGGGCCCGGGAGCATGGTTACCTCCCCTTGTGGGGTCTGCTCCCTTTTGGGGTCTCTGGCGAGCCAGCTGGAGGAGATCCAGGCCACAGTCCAGTGACTGTGTGCCTTCAGGGACTGCGAGCAGGAGATAGACTCCTACTGCCAGGCCCTTCTCCCCCGGGAGCCGGAGGGTAGACCACGGTCTCCCTCCAGGACAAGGGAGGACCCAGGGACCTCCCATTCTGTGCAGTCAGGGGCATGGACCAAGGTGGTCAAGGGCCCTAAGGCCTGCCACACCAAGGACCCTGCCCCGCTGGAGCTTAGCAACAGGTACGCACCTCTTCCAGCCCCAGCAGAGCCTGCTGAGCTGCCAGCTCCCACAGGCAACATGGGCCCAACTGCAGCTACCGCCCCTGCTCTCCCCAAGACAACACGTAAAGTGTTTGTTGTGAGAAACTCCATCCTGAGGGGACTAAGGGGGTAATCTGCCACCCCGACCCCTTAGCCTGGGAAGTCTGCTGCTTCCTGGGGCTCACATCCGAGACATTGTGGAGAAGATCCCTAAGTTCCTCCAGCCCACAGACTGCTATCCCATGCTCCTTATTCATGTGGGCACCAATGAGATGGCTCGGAGCGCTCCCAGCCGGGTCATGAGGCGCT
>NW_005842931.1:528939-529717 GCF_000455745.1 Alligator sinensis
AGACTGCAGTGCTGGTGTCGTCAGGAAGGCTTTGGCTTTCATGACCACAGCCCGCTCTTTGGCGAGAGAGGCAGCGGGCTGCTGGGAAGAGATGGCCTCCACCTCTCCCCTGGGGAGGAGGATCCTCTCAGCTAGACTGGCTGACCTGCTCCATCGGGCTTTAAACTAAGCCTGCTGGGGGATGGGGGGACTACCGCCACTGCTGGCCCACTGAGCAACCCTTGCAAAGCCAGCAGACCAAGGCACTTAAGGGAGCCCACCCCTGCCCTAGCCCTGGTACAATCTGTGGATGAGGCAAGAGCCCCCAAGGGGACACTTGCATACCTGTACACAAATGCCTGGAGCTTGGGGAATAAGCAGGAGGAACTCGTCCTCCTGCTTAACACAAATAATTACAACGTCATAGGGATAACGGAGACCTGGTGGGACTCCACCCATGACTGGACCATGAGTATAGATGGCTATACCCTGTACAGGAAGGATTGAGTAGATAAAAGGAGGGGGGTGTAGCTCTCTATGTTAAGGAAAGCTAAACGTCCCTGCAAGCTGATGTTGGCGACCAGGGAGGACGACTGGAGACCCTCTGGGTTAAAATCCATGGGGAACATGGCACAGGGGACACAACAGTAGGAGTCTACTACAGACCTCTCACCCAAAGTCAAGAACTTGACCAGGAGTTCGCCCGGGAACTGGCTGAGGCTGCATGCTCCAGGACCATGGATGTCATGGGTGACTTCAATTACCCAGACATCTCGTGGGAGGATCACTCAGCAAAATC
>NW_005842931.1:534756-540361 GCF_000455745.1 Alligator sinensis
AAGAAAGAGACTTGGGGGTAATCAGTGGCCACAAGATGAACATGAGCCTGCAATGTGATGCTGTGGCTAGTAAAGTGACCAAAATGCTGGCTTGCATCCGTGGATGCTTCTCAAGCAAATCCCGGGACATCGTTCTCCCCTTGTACTCAGCCTTGGTGAGGCCGCAGCTGGAGTACTGTGTCCAGTTTTGGGCTCCACAATTCAAATGATCCACAAAAATGATCAGAGGTCAGGAAAACAGACCTTACAACAACAGGCTGAGCACCAGGAGGCTCTTTAGCATGGAAAAAGCGCAGGCTCAGGGGTGATCTGATGGCCACCTCTAAGTTTACAGGGTTACCCCCTGTATCTGGGGGAATGTTTGTTCACCAGAGTGCCTCAAGGGATGACAAGGTTGAATGGTTATAAACTCCAGCAAGACCGTTTCAGGCTGGACATAAGGAAGAATTTCTTTACTGTCTGAGCCCCCAGGGTCTGGAACAGCCTGCCATCGGAGGTTGTTCAAGCGCCTACATTGAACACCTCCAAGAGAAAATTGGATGCTTATCTTGCTGGGATCCTATGACCCCAGCTGACTTACTGCCCTTTGGGCGGAGAGCTGGACTCGATGATCTTGTGAGGTCTGTTCCAGCCCTAATGTCTATGAAATCTATGAAAATCTTGAGTTGCATTAGTTTAAATTGACTTAGCTCACAAGATGGCTACCAGCACATCAAGGAGCTGTATGTGTGTATGCTTCAATGTGGCTTAACTCAAGTCAACTTAGTTAATTAAGTTGCCTTATTTAAGTGGCCTTGACAACACACCTCTCGAGGCAGTGAACAAGTTCTGCTACTTTGGATCCACAGAGAACGATAACCTATCACTAAATGAAGAGCTAAATGTGAGCATTGGAAAGGCAGCTACCACTTTCAGTAAGCTCTCCAGATCAGTCTGGAATGATACAAAACTCACAATCAAAGCTAAGCTGCTTGTGTACAAAGCCTGCATCCTCAGTGTCTTTATGTATAGCAGAGAGACACGGTCAACATATGCATATTATGAAAGGAAGCTGAACAATTCCACCTACATTGCTTATGGCACATACTTGACATCAAGTGGCAAGACAGTATCGCTAACACAGGTCATTGCCAAAGCCAGCCTGCCAACCATCAGTGCATTACTCAAACATCGGTGCCTACACGATCTTGGCCATCTTCACAGGATGGAAGATGAGTGAATCCTGAAGGACATCCTGAAGGGCAAATTGCAAATGGAGAGAGAAGAGTAGGGTGCCCAAAATTGCACTTCAAAGACATTTGCAAGCAGGATATGAAGGCTTCTGGAATTAACCCAAACCTTTGGGAGGCCTTAGCAGGAGACAGGACAAAGTGGCACTTCCTTCTCAATCATGGAGTCCAACATCACGAGAAATTGTCATTTGAACTACAACAGAAATGTGACTGTCTGAAGGAAACAGCTGTCAGTACAATAGCCCATAACACCATATATACCCGTGACCACTGTGGTAGGAGCTGCAAGTCTAACACGGGTCTTTACAGCAACTAGAGAAAATGTACCATCAGTCAGTAGAATCATGGCCATATTCCACAATGACTCTCTGATAAACGGATGCCTTATAGTATGTGTGTACACACCCTCAAATATTATAATTCCATTCACACCAACAGGTCGCAGCCAGTACTCAGCTACCATTGTTCTTGGCTGTATCCAAGGAGCTCTGAATTGCATTGGCATTTTGGGAGGAGGTGTGAGTTGTATTATTGGCTATTTTATAATAAATCCAATATAAAACAGATGATCTTTGTTGTTTCCTTCATTATAAAACCTTGTGAACCTTTGCACCACAACACTAACAAAGTGAGAGGTGAAGGTATATGTGATAAAGAATACAGTAGCTCAGTGAGGGGGAAAATTCACTCATATACAGGGAATTTGCCCTTGCCCAAGACTTGGCAGCTCTTCAATCCTACTTATGGTCTATTTGGAGGTCTGATGGGCTGCACAGATCTCACATGAGGCCATAGTATAGTGTTGAAGTGTTGAATTTGCAAAGCAGGAGTATTTTCTTTCACCACAGTTGATAGTGTTAGCAGGGCTGTTTATAGTGACCTGCAAGACCTGAGAGCAGAATAATGCCCAGCCTGCCAAGATTAGAATTGTTCAAGAAGAACCCTCTGATGGCAGCAACCTCCTGACAGCAGATGAGAGGAACATAGATTTTCATTCATTTAATTCCTTGGTTTATGCCCTGGCAGCATGGAGATGTCTGCAGGGTTCAGGAAGACCTGCTTCTTCATTAATCAATGGGGCACAGCAAGTGAAAGAAGACAAAACATGGGGTGTTGCTGGGGACTCACAAGAATACTGAGGGGAGCACGTGACATGGGGAATACTAGAAATAGACTGATTGAACTGAAATATAATCTGAGCCAGGTAACCCATTAAATGCCAGTTACGCAGTTTTATTTCCATTTGTGATTATTATACATGCAAATTAGATGTGCATGTTGCATACATAGTGGTGCACTTCATCTTTCTGAATATTTTTATTTATGATTCCTCCATACAGAAAGAAATCATGACTGCATATTTAAGCTAGGGAGGACATTGCTTTCTATACTGCAGCACTGTTAGTATAGGTTAGATGCCAGGCCTTTGCTTTGCAATGCTGTCTCTTTAAGGGAGTTGGCGGCCTGACCTCAAGCCCTGTAACTGCTGAATGATTTCTAACATGTGTTGCCTCTTTGATCCCTAGACAGGAAACATACTCTCCATGGGGATCTGAACTCATTCCTTCTGATACAGTTCAGCTCAGGCGATTTGCAACTCACCTCACTGGCCTGTTTCTTAAAATAATAACCTTGACTATGGATTGTTTTAAATCATTCCTTTGTGTGTCAAGTCTTGTTCTGAAAGTGAAGAACCTGCCTCCGTGCCATATTTTTTAACAGG
Organism: Alligator sinensis; assembly: GCF_000455745.1. Taxonomy (NCBI): domain Eukaryota; kingdom Metazoa; phylum Chordata; order Crocodylia; family Alligatoridae; genus Alligator; species Alligator sinensis. The sequence continues at coordinate 537,712 of NW_005842931.1, forward strand.
ACTTTTAATGGACATCAGTGTTTGGCAGGGTGGAGAAGCACATATGAATCAAAAAGTAACCAGCTTCCAGGAAGCAAAATCTGGGACATGGTCTTAGACAATCCACAGATCACTGGGCAGGAAGTAGTTTATACCACTTCTGGTTTGGGTTACCATGGTCACTGTTATGTAGCGCTGCTGAAAGGCAGAACTAATAAGCAGGCCTCGGTGCAGGACTGCATGAATATGGCTATCCAGCTTTTGCCCTGGGATATAGCCATGGCCCCAGGCAGCATCTGAGCAGATGCAGCAGGACTAATGCCAGGGTTTACTTTTCGGGAACTCAATCCAAAGGCCAGTTATGTGCCCCTGTTTTTTACTAGACACTATCACAGCAGCCAGGATATCGACAGCTGCTAGTTCACTTCACTGCGGCTAATGCCAGGGGCTTTTCAGGGCAGGAAATCCTCAATTGCACAGTTTTCATTGCCCTAACATTAAACAAGACACCAGGTGTTGCTGATCCAGGACCAGTTTCTCAAATTTAGGATGAAAATCCCAGTTCAGGGAGTCCTTGGACATGCCAGGACACAGCCCAGATTTCAGGACTACTCCAGAAAATGAAAAATGGTTGATCATTTTAGCAAATCACAGTGTGAAAATGATGGAAGCACCAAAAGGTAAAGCAGATCCCTCATATCTAATGGCAAGGCCCTGTTGCTGGTCCAGACGGGGCGGGGCTGCATCTGACCTGCAGGAATCCCTTTGCTATAAATGGCACATTCCTGCTTTAGGGGAAGGGTTAATTGATTCATGTCTAAAATTCACTGACACACAAAACTGGAACCTGCCGGCAGAGACTTTATTAGTTGAAAAACTAAAACCTAGTAATTTCAGTTGGAGACTGGGGAACCAGAAATTCTGCTATTGATGTACTCTAATTAGATCACATGCCTCCTTTGTGCCTCAGTTTTCCTATGGATGGAAGAAAGATTATGCTTTCAGCCACCTCCAGGAGGCTCAGTTCATGAGCGTCAGTAAAGGGCTTTGAGATCCCTGGTTGGGAGGTGCTAGATTTGGACAGAATACTGTTATTAGCTCATCTCCCTGGAGGGGCATAAATCCATAAACACCAGCTTGTGACATCATTGAATGAATCTGGAGGGAGCCACATGGAGGAAAAGGAGAACGGTCAGCAAAGGAGAAAGAGAGAAGTGATAGGAATAGAAATAGCAAGAATGGGCAAGGGATACTTCCTGTGTGGCAGGGAGTGGGAGGCACACATTTCTTCTACATTGTGGTCTTCCCACACAATGCAAGTTGGCAGCCCATATCCTCTCAGAGGTAAGTAATCCTAAGTGGAACCTGCTATCCCAGATCCTCAACTGGTGATTTCAGTGGATCAAATTCCTAGCAGGGGAAGATTTGACCAGTCCTGTTTTCTAGATAGCATGCAAACTTTGGGTGTGTAGCACTGCTGCAGTTGCTGGTGATTGCAGCCTATTCTGCACAAATAGGGAGGGCAGCCAGAGTGGCCCGGCTAAGTTCCTTTGCAGGTGTCTATTTTCTGCTCATGGGCAGTCCCCACACTATTTCAACTGGATACAAAATTCCATAGTCCTCCTCTCCCATCCCCCGATGAAGCATCTGGTTACGTCGCACTGTAAATGGATGTTGGAACTCACCATAATATGCTGTTAAAAATCGTCTAACAGAGCAAGTTGCACTTGCACCAAATTAAGGTTGTGTGTTTATAGGAAATTGCAAGTAAGAGGTTCCCTGATCCTGGTTTAAAAATACTTACAGGGAGAGAATGCTTCTGATTCATAGATTCATAGATTCATAGATGTTAGGGTTGGAAGGGACCTCAATAGTTCATCGAGTCCGACCCCCTGCATAGGCAGGAAAGAGTCCTGGGTTTAGATGACCCCAGCTAGATGCCTATCTAACCTCTTCTTGAAGACCCCCAGGGTAGGGGAGAGCACCACCTCCCTTGGGAGCCCATTCCAGACCTGGGCCACTCGAACTGTGAAGAAGTTCTTCCTAATGCCTAGTCTAAATCTGCTCTCTGCTAGCTTGTGGCCATTATTTCTTGTGACCCCCAGGGGCGCCTTGGTGAGTAAAGCCTCACCAATTCCCTTCTGTGCCCCCATGATGAGCTTATAGGCAGCCACAAGGTCACCTCTCAACCTTCTCTTACAGAGGCTGAAAAGGTCCAGGTGCCCTAGTCTCTCCTCATAGGGCTTGGCCTGCAAGCCCTTAACCATATGAGTGGCCCTTCTCTGGACCCTCTCCAGGTTATCCACATCCCCCTTGAAGTGCGGTGCCCAAAATTGCATGCAGTATTCCAACTGCGGTCTGACCAGCAACCGATAGAGGGGAAGTATCACCTCCTTGGTTCTGTGCGTCATGCATCTGCTGAGGCATGATAAAGTGCCATTAGCTTTCCTGATGACTTCGTCACACTGCCGACTCATGATCATCTTGGAGTCCACTAGGACTCCATGATCCCTTTCCGCTTCTGTGCCACCAGGCAGGTCATTTCCTAGGCAGTAGGTATGCTGGACATTTTTCCTCCCTAGGTGCAGTACTTTGCATTTCTCCTTGTTGAATTGCATTCTGTTGTTTTCTGCCCATATGTCCAACCTGTCCAGGTCTGCTTGTAGTTGTT
>NW_005842931.1:541236-560201 GCF_000455745.1 Alligator sinensis
TTGAGGAGTTCAGCCTTGTCCCCCCTGTCTGTCACCAATTGCTTATGCCTATTTAGTAAAGCTCCTATTCTACCCTGGGCCTTCCTTCTACTCCCTATATATCTAAAAGACAATTTTTTGTTATCCTTTACTTGGGATGCCATCCTCAGCTCCGTGGTAGCTTTGGCCTGTCTAACTGCCTCCCTACAAGCACGAGCAGAGGAGGTATACTCCTTTTTAGTAATCTCTCCCCATTTCCACTTTGTATATGCCCCCCTTTTTGCCAGTAGGCTGCTCTGAATTTCTCTGGTCAGCCAAGTAAGCCTCTTGGCCCCTTTTCCCCTTTTTCCCCACATCAGGATTGTCTCCCTCTGTGCCTGAAGGATCATTTCCTTAAGGCATAGCCACCCTTCCTGCGCTCCCATCTCTTCAAAACTCTTACTCTGCAGTGCATCCTTTACTAATTGCCTGAGTTCATTGAAATCAGCTTTCCTAAAGTCTAGCACTTTCACCCTACTAGTTACCTTACCCACTCGACGTCTTATGACGAATTCTATTATTTGGTGATCACTGTCCCCCAGGTGATCACTGTCCGCCAGGTGACCACCGATCTGTAGGTCCCCTACCATGTCATCCCCCGTTACCAATACCAGGTCCAGCAAGGCATTCCCCCTAGTGGGACGATGTACCTCCTGTGTCAGATAGAGGTCCTGTACACAGGATAGGAACCTGCGTGAATGGTGGGACTTTGCTGTCTGCGTCTCCCAGCAGATGTCTGGGTAGTTTAGGTCCCCCATGACTACCGTCTCCCTAGCCTTTGTGGTCTCTGAGAGCTGCCTCAGGAGCCCGAAATCTAGTTCTTCCCCTTGGTGTGTGGGTCTGTAGCAGACCCCTACCACCAAATCCCTTTCTCCTTGACCTCCATGTAACCTAACCTGGTAGGCCAGGGCTGTCAAAATAACCTGTGCCCCTGGGCTGCATCCAGACCTAGTGGTAGTAGCAAGATGAGCAGCAGACATGGGTTAATGCAGTTGTCATTTAGTCCATCTGGGCTCCCTACTTGAAATTTCAGTGGCAGAAACCAAGTTTCTGGTCTCTCTGCTAGCCCTGTAGGCCCTGTGTTTGATACCTTTGTGATACACGGTCCTTTAATCCAGTAGAAAAAAAGCATAAGAAAATCCCATGGCTGGAAGATGAAGTTAGCAAATTCAGGTTAGAAATAAGGCACAGTGCTCGGGCTCTGAAGGTAATTAACCAGGGGGCAGCTTTCCTCAGGACAGAATGGATTCTCAATTGGACAAAGTCCCCATAATAGTTTTTTAAAAGGTATGTGTTAGCTCAGTCAGCAGTCATGGACCTGAAGCAAAAATTCCTGGGGGCAGTTCTCCTGCTCTGTGGTACGCAGGAGATCACAGTAGATCATAACTGTCCCTTTTGGCTTTAAAATCCATCAACATTCACTGTGGGGCTGGGTAAGAGGCAACTGGAGAACACACAAAAGTACAAACAACAGAGCCACTTTCAAAGAACTCCCCCCCCCCAGCACTAGCCCAGGATCTCCACCCTGGCAACAAGGTATCAAATTTGTTTGCGACCTAATGTCTTCTGGATACAAAGTGCCAAGCAGAAAACAGTTTAGGGGATGAGGGGTAAGATCCAGCACAAGGCAGAAACCTTCCTACAACTAAATTATAGTGTCACTCCCAGAAATACATGCTGAGGGTATAATTAAAACCAGGCACTCTTATCTTTCTCCCCATCTGAGAGAGCCAGAAATTCATATATTGTATAATTCATGTCCAAGTTCAGGCTTTGCTCAGAGACATGGATAAATATGCAGCAGGAAACCATATGGTCTTCAGTTGTATCCTGAGAGGATCCAAGATAGAAGGGAGATCTGTGTTTTTCCTTGCAGTTTTCCCCCACTGTAATGCACAGTTCACACACGTAGCCTAGGAGTGTGTGAGGGGACAGTTATACAGGCAGCTCTCTGATTGCTAAGACCCTCAGAAAACCCAGCCCACCCATGTACGCAGATGGAGGAAGAGGATCCACAGAGGCCTTGGTTTCCCAGCTGAAGCAGAGTTCTCTGCCTCCTGCACTATGGTCTTATGTTACAGAAGAGAAACATTTCAGGATCTCCCCTTCTAACTGGCTCTATACAAAGGGATGATGATCATGATGCCCTGACACCTGTTTGTGATCTTACTGGGCCACAACTCACATGCTGAGGAACTGCGGTAAGCTAGTCACCTACCATGTAGGGTGGTATGGAAGGTAACTCAATTAGACTTCTTTTCCAGAATGCTACAAAGCTGCAGTGCGACCATGGGTGGACAGCTGATACACCAGTGAGCATAAATGAGACTAGCAGCTTCTCACTGCTCTAGTGCTTCTCTTCTCCTGTCCATCCTCTGACCTCTTCTGCCTGGAGGCTGGACTTGCTGATGATTCCTGTCCATAGAGCTTCCCATCTGCTTTGCTTCCTACTCACATCCCATATACACTCATGGGCACAGTCAGTGTCTGAGTTACTCATCCCTGTATATCTTTACTGGTTGCAATAAAGGGGCCTAGCTCATGTGCAGACTGACTCCTATATGAATGTTTGGGGGGTTGGGGTGGTGATCCATCTGTAAATAATTAGTTGCCTCCTCCAGTTGAGGGATCAGGTGAAGGCCTGCTCCTCATAGAAGTCACCGGTACGTTGTGAATTTGAGGGTTATCCAGCAGGGGAGGAGTATTTCTGGGTTTTCTGTGCTGGGGGAAGAGTTTAGTTTGTGTGTGATTCCTGGCTGTGGAGTGTGACATTGCAAGGAAGAAGCCAGGAAAAAGAGAGGCTCACACTGGTTCCCAAGTAGGTAAAGCTTGGAGTACAGCCCTGCTCCATGTAGATTAGGCAGAGGATGTAGACACTTCCCAAGTAGGTGGCCTGCATAGTGTGAGATCTTCAGGGAGTCAGCAAGCTCCTGCCTGGGCCTGAGGGAAGTGTATGGTAGTTGAGGTGATTCTGAACTGAGCTGGCCAGGATACTGTGGTGGGCTGGAGGTTACACACATGCTTCCCACAGCCTTGACCTCTCAGGATTTCAAAGAGAACTGCTGGTGGGAAAGGATGCAGTGTGTGAGGTGAAACCTTTCTGGGAAGTGGTAGTGGAGACCTGGCTAGCCATGACTCAGCTCCCAAAAAGTCAGCCTTCCAGCCAGGAAATGCAGCTGCAAGTGCAGCCTGGGCCTGAGTTTCGTAGTATTTCTGGATCCAGATTAGAAATTCTCAAAGCCCAAGTGTGGCCATATGTGGGGGATTAGATAGAGTGAGCTCTGTGGGGTATTTTTAACAGAGGGGTATCTTTAGGAGACTGGGGCTTTCTCCAGCAAGGGGAGGCAAATAGCAGGGCCGAGGCTGCCCAGGCAGTTTGGAGGCTTATGGTCCTTGGTATCAGACACTGGCATGTAGCCCTGCTTGTCCTCTGTTCCTGAGCCTCTCCTTACAGTACTGCACTGGCTGTGCACCAGGGTGAGTCCTACAGCAGTCAGTCTCTTCTAGATGACTGGAGACTTCCTGACTCAAATCACAGACTCCACAGTGAGGTTAATGCAGTAACCTAATTGCTTGGGCACTGCATGGCACACAGCGAGCACTACCTACACGCCTGAGCTCTGGCCTATGATGGACTGAGTCCCGTGTTGACTCTAAGGATTGATTCTCTGTCTCTTCCAGAGTGCAGGTCTGGCCTCTGTCCCAGATTGCTTTGGCATAGGATGCACATGGGAAACAGGTCTGTCTTTCATTTCTGGCCTGACCTTTGTCTGTTGTACCTTGGGCTCCTTTAACGATTCAGAAGGCCTGATCCAAGTGCAATGAAAGCCAATGGAAAGTCTCCTGCGGACTGCCATAGCCCTAAGGTCAAGACCTGTTCGTTTATACAATGCTGTAGCAGTTTTAAGTCCTTATACTGGAGCTGAGTAACTCTGACAGAAGGCTGGAGACCCTGCCCTTTTTATTCATGTTCCAACTGTTTCATTTGAAACAAAGCCTAATTATCTGGAAAACAACTGATTGAATAAGGACAAGGTGAGAAAGGGCACTAACATAGAGTAGCAATTACACAGGACTGTTCTATTACAGAAGATCCCCATTTGAGGGGCTAGTGTACTGAGAAATTCTGTTAAAATCAACTCTGGTTAAGATCATTGCAAGGGCTGGAGTATGACTGGGGGACAGCATTTCCAGATTCTTCACCAGGGTCTGGTCCCAAAAGCAGGCCACACCCCAAGGACTACACAGAGACTGATGCAAGTCGGGGCAGGACTTTAAGTCCATTCTCTAGGTCTGGCTGTGCAATGCAGATCAATAACCCTTGTGGAAATGCCATACGATCTCCACCCTGAGAAACTCTCGATAACCATGGACACCATACAGTGCATCCCCAGCAGTACAACTCAACACCAATCCTGAAAGCTCTTGCTATCTCCCACCAACCCTCCTCCACAAGGGAAACCTTAAAGGACAGAAACCAGGCTGGGTGAAGGGGATAGTGAGCCTAGTACCTTTCCCACATCAGACTGCAGTTCTGATTACTCATGCTTATCAGGGAGCCCATGATGGCACTTCCCCAAGAATCAGCCCTTGGCTGCTTACAGACATTAACACCCCCCTCCCCCCAAAAAAGAGCACTTTAAAACTCAGCGCACTTCCACACTGAGCCCAGCCCATGCCCAGACGAGGCACTACATTAATTGGACCTGGCTTACCAGGCATCTATATAAATCAGGTGCTTTAGTAGTACTTTTTTTGGCTCTTCTATCTAATAAGCCCCACTAAAGCACCTAATCTATACAGATACCATGGAGCCAGGTGGAACTACCACACTGCTTTTTGGGGGAAAGCACATTTTTTCCTTAAACATTTGTAAGCAGCTTATTCCAAGGCCCTGTTCTAATACCAGCAATGACGAGTGTCTTCTGCTTCCTTTAATTTGCCTTCTGCTACCTCAGGGGTGGGCAATTATTTTGGGCAGAGGGCCACTTACTGAGTTTCAGCAAGCCATTGAGGGCTGCATGACAGGCAGCTCAGGGCAGATTAATATTAATTTTCTAAATTTTTTAGGGGCCCTGTGGGCAGATACACAGTTTCTTGCATTCCTGATCCAGCCAGGTCCCAGCAAGGAGGAACTGAGAGAGCCATTTCCCCTGCCCCTCCTTCTCTGAAGGGAGAAAAGAAAACCCCTGTTTTGTTCCAGCAAGCCCCAGCAGCCTGGAGAAGCCACATGACTGAAGGAATCAGACCACAACAGAACAGCAGCTGTGGGCAAAGAGCTGATTCAGAAGTCTTCACCGCACTTCCTGCTGGCCAAGGGGTTTTTGTGCCTGGCTTTTCCTCCATCCCTCTTTCCACATCCCCTCTTTGTCTCCTCCCCGCATTCAGTGGAGTTGCCTCCATTCACTGCCAAAGTTAGGTGGGAGCAGTCAGCAGTGCCTTAGCCCAGGTTGGACCCCAAACCCTGGGAATGTCAGCTTAGCGCTCATCCCATGATACAAGCTCCTTCTGCACAGAGAGGCAAACATCTTTTGGGCTAGGTTCTGGACCCAGCTCCAGCTGCATGCAGCTAAGGGACAAGACTACTAGGTAGCTGGCTTCAGCCACCTTGCTCTCCACCCAGCCTAGGTCCATCCTTTGTGCAGCTCTTAGTTTTGGCACAAAGCAACATTTCCCTACCCCTTGGAGAGGCCATGGAGAAGAGAAACAGGAGACAGGTCTGTCTGCTGGGGACTCCCCCATGTTGTGCTTATCTGGAGTCAAAGGGTCTTGGGGAGTTCCTCCACCTAATGAAGTAGGTCAGACATAATCCTTTGTCTCGAAACTGGCCAGGACTCCTTAGCTTTGCTTGTCCTATAGCCTGTGCATCCAGTAGCTGCTTCTTTGGTTGGCAATCAGTGTTACTCCCTGGCTGGTATGAAGAGAAGATTTGGCTCATGCACCTGTACCTCTATCTGCTTCCCCCTTGTTGTGCTCTTTCAGGGCACTAGTGTAGTAGGGGCAGTGGTCTTTGGCTTTGGCTCTGACAGATCGGCCGCTATGAAAGCTGGTGGAAATTCTAGTCACCTGACCAGTTGAGCCAGTCCTCATCATGATACATTGGTGCTTTCTCTCATCTTGTTTTTGTGACTGTCTCTGACTGTGCAGAACTTAAGTTTTATCTGAAAGAAATTTGTGGTCCTTTTGGTTACAACAATAAAACAAGCCTTGCAGACCAGACCCACATGGCCTGAGTGTAGTGCTGGAGGGGGGAAGCCTACAGTCTGATCCCTGAATCTCTGCACTTGTGTGGAGTTGATTGGTTTCAGTGGGAAGAACTCCTAAATGGGTCAGAGCTGTCCAAACAAAACAGAGCCTAAGGATACAGGGTTAGATCCACAACTGGTGCAGTCTGGCATATAGGGCCATTGAACTGCCTCTTAAGTACTGAGCCTGGGGACCACTGAGCACTTGAGCCTCCGGCCTGTAGTGCTCATGGTTCCATTCAAGGGGGTTGGTGGCCACAGACTCTGTGACAGCCTTCATGGTTGTCTGGCTGTCAGGCTGCACCTTGGTCATTCCTCAGGGGAGAAGGAAAAAGAGGAAACTTGTTTTTTGTTCTGACTCTCATCCTTGCTTTTGCAACCTTGTGTTGAAATGAAATGCTAAAAAAAAGTGTGGGGGAAGGAAGAGCCGCCAGCCAGATATAACATCGTTAAGTTTAGGTCTCAGATGTGCATTCGCCACCCATGTGGGCCAGCTGTGCTCCCTGGGTGCTACCTCCCAGACTCCTCCTCCGAGAGTCTGTTCCACAGCCAAACTCTGCAGCGGGCTGTTCTGTTGCTAGAACAGGACAACACTGTTCAAGGTGGAAGCAGAGAAAGGCTGGTTAACATAAGAACTTCCATTTACAGGGTCAGACCACAGGTGGTCTTCCCTAGCTCAGTATCCTCTCACATGGCAACAGAGGGTGAGCAGGGTATGTCCAGAATTGTCCTTGTTCTGCAGTGCTCCCCTCCCATGGCAGCTTCCAGCTTTCAGAGGTTTGTGGAGTTCTGATTCAGAGGCTGCGCCCCTATCTATCATGTCCAGTACCTATGAAAGGATGTACAGTATTCCCTTGACTTCTGTGGGTTCTGTATATGTGAATTCGCTTTTATGCAATGACTCTTTGTATACCCCAAATTCATTATATACGAGGTAAATTCACTCATGCAATCAGTGTAGGCATGCTCCCCCCTCCCCCAAGCAGGTAAGTCTGTGAGGGGAGGGGAAAGGGCTGTGGGGCTGGGCCCCACTCACCCCAGCCCCTGCTGCAGCGGCGGCTGATGTCAGTGGCTCCCAGCCACTGTGCTGCGCCATGCTCTGAACCCCCTGGGGCTCTGCTTCTCCCCACTCGCCCCAGCCCCTGCTGCAGGAGATCTGGGAGCAGCGGGCGGCAGCAGCCTGCATTTGCTGGGCTGCACCATGCTGTAAGCCCCCTGGGGCTCTGCTTCTCTCCGCTCACTCCAGCCCCTGGGCTGCGCTGTGCCGTGGCTGCTTCCAGGGCTGCTGCAGCAGGGGCTGGGGTGAGTGGGGACAAGTGGAGCCCCAGGGCATGGCACAGCTTGGGAGCGGCTTGATGCCCGCTGCCTGGAGCTGCTGGGCTGCACCGGTGCTCAGGGCTTGCAGTGGCCTCCTCTGGGGTCAGAGGAGGTGGCAGCGGGTGGGTCCGCCTCCCAGTGCTGCAGCTCACCCTGACAACTGGGAAGAGCCTGGTGCTGCTGCCAGCCCCAGCCTGCAACAGGATGAGAGCAGGCTGCTGCCTGCCCCGGGCACTGGGAAGAGCCCTGTGCCATCCCCGCTGGGCTGGTCTGCACCCCTTTTCACGCCCTCTCTTAGCTCCAGCCTCCCTCTCTCCCTTACCGCCATGGGAACGTCTCTCTATTTGTTACATTATAAACTAGGTTCCCTTTATCATCAGTTTTCCAGAAACCCATCTATTGCAAAAATTGAGGGAAACCTGTACATCCAAGAACTGGTTCAATCCCCTTTTGAAGTGGGTTAAGTTGTGAGGCTTGCACAAAGGAGTGTTATGTTATCCAACTCTGCTGCCAACACTGGCTGTATCCTGAGCAGGCCGCAGCACCTTCCAGTGCTCAGTGACTGCAACATGGGAAGTAGGAATGCAAAGCTAAGGGGCAGTGCCACAAGTTCTGTGAGGTAAGGTTCACTCCAAGAGCTATGGAGCAGAGTGGCTGAATGGGGAGGTGCGTGGGTTCTGCAAGCACTGGAATTATGCAGATTTATATCCCTGTGTTGCAAAAACACCTTTCAACAAAGGAAAAGCTAAGGAACAAGCTGGATTTTTGGGTAGTTGTAGTAGCTTCTGATTTTTATTTCCTCTTCTTCCTAGTGAGGATTGCAGAGAAGAGCCCATGAGTAACTCAGTTCAGTCTATGGAAGGGGAACTTGCCTGTGCTTTCATGAATCCTTACCCGGTAATACTCTTTGGTCTGCTGAAGGGGTTTTCAGGAGCGACAGTCCCAGATGTGCTAGCACTGAGATCAGTGAGGGGAAGGTCAGAATCTCGTTCTGCGCTAGAGGAACCTTCAGTAGAACAGAATCATTCTGAAATAACGACACAATGGACTGAAAGAACCACTAGTGGGAGCCAGCTCACAGTAAAACAGCAGCTTGGATCTGAACAAATTTATGACTGGAGTTTAAGGACAGCCAACGTGTCTCTCCAAAATGCCTGCATGTCATAGCAACAGAGACCAGAGCTGGTTGAAAACGATTGGGATAAAAATAGGATGTTTTGCCAGCACAGCACTTTCATGAAAAGGGCCTATGCACAGTGGAAAAAATGTTCTCAAGTACTCAAAAACTTGCTGTTTTCAACCCTCAAAGTATCATTTGTGATCTAAATGCTCCATGGGAAAGTCTTCATTTGTAGTCATGGCACAGGGAGATGCTGAATGTCTCTCTGTGGCCTCTGCCCAGACCATAGAGAGTGTCAGCAGCAGGGCATGGCCCAGTTTGCTTGACTGCAGGCCCATATGCTACCCACAACCTTTCTCTACTTTAACCATACCACATTTGGGCTTGTTCTAGCAGCTAGAGAGTCAGCTGCAAAGGGGGAAGAGCCAACCAATACTTGCCCACCCCCTTGCTAAAATGGCATTAGTGCAAGTCATAGAGTTCCCGATGCTGATGCCAGACCCCAAGCAGTACTGCCAAAGCTGAGGATTCAGACAACAGTCAGACCACAGTGAGGTTAAAAATAAAACTATTCTTTTAACTTACCTGTGACCCAAGTATAACCCAAGAGGGCCTTCTCTTGCCCCCAGCACCCAAGCAAACACAAGGGCTAGGAACTTAAAGGGAAAAAACCCTTTTTCTTATGTCATGTGAATAGTGCATTGGCTTTGTGCACACCTGTGGTGACATGTTTGTGTATGCAGTCAGATGCATGGCTACTCATGAGGTCCACTCAAGCTTAGTAGCCTGTCACACTTGCATGGTAAGGCCTGCCATTTTCAGTTGCCAGTCACACACAAAGGAAGTGTGTGTTTAGCATCACTTCTAGCTATCTTTCATGGCATATGATGAAGTGAGCTTGGGGTCATCAATGTTTGTGCCACTTTCTCTCCCTCTCTCTCTTTCAGTCTTTTGGTTAGTCTAGTGATTCCCAAACTCTGACAGATTGCATGCCACCAATTTAAAATTATCTAACCTTAAGTACCACCAGCAAATTTTTGTAATATAAAGTAAGTATAATAAATCTGTTAATGCGTCCCACTGACAGGCTGCCTGTGTACCACTGGTGGTAAGTGTACATAGATTTCATAGATTTCGGGTCAGAAAGGACCTTGCAGATCTTCTAGTCCAACCCTGTGCCCTGGGCAGGAGAGAAAACTGGGCTCAAATGACCCCAGCTAGGTAATTGTCAAGCCTCCTCTTAAAGACCCCCAAGGTAGGAGCCAGCGACTGTGACGTAGTGCCTTCTGATGTCTAGTCTGAACCTACTCTCTAACAATTTATGGCTGTTATTCCTTGTTACTCCGGGAGGTGCTCAGGGAAACAATGTCTCTCCCATTCCCTGCTGGTCCCCCCTAGTAAGTATATAGATGGCCACCAGGTCCCCCTCAGCCTTCTCTTGTGAAGGCTGAACAGGTTCAGGTCCCGTAGCCTCTCCTTGTAGGGTCTACCCTGCTGTCCCTGGATCATGTGAGTGGCCCTCCTCTGGATCCTCTCAATGCTGTCCACATCCCTCCTGAAGTGTGGTGCCCAGAACTGGATGCAGTACTCCAACTGCAGTACCAACATCACATAGTATCACCTCCTTGGACCTGCTCATGATGCATCTATGGATGCATGACAAAGTGCAGTTGGCCTTCCTGACCGCACCCCCACATTGGCAGCCTATGTTCATCTTGGAATCAATAGTGATTCCAAGATCCTTCTCTCCCTCTGTGCTGATGAGAAGGGAGTTCCCCAGCAGGTATACTGCTGGTTCTTCCTCCCCAGGTGCAACACCTTGCACTTGTCCATATTAAAACCCATCCTATTCTCATCTGCCCACCTCTGTAACCTGTCTGTCCATGAATTTAAACAGGGTGCTTTTCACCCCCTCGTCCAAGTTGCTAATAAAGAAATTGAACAGTGCGGGCCCAAGGACTGAGCCCTGGGGGACTCGACTGCTCACGTCCCTTCAGTTCGAATATGACCCGTCCACCACCACTCTCTGAGTGTGGCCCCTCAGCCAATTTGCTATCCATCTGACTGTGTAGGCATTAATGCCACAGTCGCCTAGCTTTTTAATGAGAATGGGGTGGGAGAAAGTGTTAAAGGCCTTGCTGAAGTCCAGACAGACTACATCCACTGTGACACCTGAGTCCAATGATTTTGTGACCTGATCATAGAAGGCAATCAGGTTGGTCTGACAGGACCTGCCCCTAATGAGCCCACGCTGGTTGCCCCTGAGCATCATCCCCGCTGCTGGCCCTTCACAGATGTGCTCCTTGATAATCTCTCAAAGAACTTCCCCAGGATTGAAGTAAAATAAACGGGCCTATAGTTGCCTGGGTCCTCCCTCCTCCCTTTTTTGAAGACGGGGACCACATTGGTCTTGTTCCAGTCGTCTGGCACCTGGCCAGAGCACCACGAGTGCTTGTAAAGCCGTGCCAGGGTCCCCGCGATAACCTCTGCCAATTCCCTCAGCACCCTGGGGTGGAGAGCATCTGGACCTGCTGATCTGAACACGTCCAACCCCTCCAGAAGTTCTTAAACTCGGTCCTCCCTGACTCTAGGCCTGGCGGAGCCTCTCCTGAGTCCATCCCAAATCTCAGTGGGGGAGTCCCAGTCCCTGCACAAAAAAATGGAGGCAAAGAAACTGTTAAAAAGGTCTGCTTTTTCCTCTGGTGCAACCACCAGGTTGCCTAGCATATCCTGCAGGGGCCCTACATTACCCGGTGCCTTCTTCATACTCCCTATGTATTTAAAAAAGGACTTTTTGTTGTCCTTGATCCTTGATGCTAGTCCTCATTCCATATCTACCTTAGCTTTCCTAACAGCCCCCCTACAGACCCGAACGATGGAGGTATATTCCTCTTTGGTGATAGCCCCTCCCTTCCACTGGGTGTACACCTCCTTTTTGGCACCAGCTAGATTCCTAATGTCCAGTCTAAATCATTAGGAAGAACTTCTTCACAGTTAGAGTGGCCAAGGTCTGGAATGGGCTCCCAAGGGAGGTGGTGCTCTCCCCTACCCTGGGGGTCTTCAAGAGGAAGTTGGATATGCATCTAGCTGGGGTCATCTAGACCCAGCCCTCTTTCCTGCCTATGCAGGGGGTTGGACTCGATCTATTGAGGTCCCTTCCGACCCTAACATCTATGAATCTATGAATCTATGAATGCCTGATTGCCAAAAAGGAGGTGTACACCCAGTGGAAGGGAGGGGCTATCACCAAAGAGGAGTATACCTCCATCCATTCCCGAATGACCTTGGTGAGCCAGCAGGGCTTTTGAGCACTTTTTCCCCCTTTGATTCTCATTGGGATTGTTGCCCCTTGGGCTCCGAGTATCGTCTCCTTAAGGAATGACCACTCATCTTGGGCACCCAGATCCCCTACTCTCCAGGACCCCAGTGCCTCTCTTACCAATCTCCTCAACTCATTGAAGTTGGTCCTCTTGAAGTCAAGGGCTACTGTCCAGCGGTACCACAGATAGGGAACTGCTGAGTTGGTCTATAAGGTCCAAATCTACCGTGTCTTCTACTTCGACTTCAGACTAATGTGGTTCACTATGTCTCAGCCATCTCTACATCCATAGTTGCCCAAAATCCATATTTGTTGCATGTCCCTAGGAAGAATATGTTAAAGAAAGCTCCTTTATGGCTATGACAAACTGTTGATTATTTGTTGTCTCTAATGAGAGTTAATCTTTAAGAAGACATTGAGAGACTAAACTGACACAGTTCAATTAGTGAACTCATTGGGACCCCACAGGCTCCAGCCTGCATACCACATACCCATTTGCAGCTATGTCAGGAGTGGGGGAGGGGTCTTTGACATGAGTCTGGAGTGAGTTTCAAAACAGCACCTCTGGAACAATTGTAGGAGCATTCACCCTCTGCTAATGTGCCTCTAGAGGCAGCAGGTAAGGTTCTTTGAGTAGATGTGATCTCTTTTATTAGACCAACTGAGTAGGTGGAAAAAAGTTCTTAGGAAGCTTTCAGGTACAATCACCCTTCTTCAGGCATAAGGGAGTCTCTGCTGTTCTGAGGCTCCAAGGAATGAGAGAAGCTAAAAGTGTGACAGGATGGCAGTAAGAATGTAAAGAAGTGGAAATTAGGACAACAAAAGGTAGAGAAGGGAAGGGAGTAGGGGAAATGGGTCGAGGGGAGCCAAAGGTAAGTAAGGGAGACTCTATTGTAGTAGTTTTCTAAGGTAGAAAAGAGGCTGTCTGTGAACAAGTAAATAGTTGGAAATTAGGCGGACAAGGTTCTTTGGGTAAATCTGATATCTTTTATTAGACCAACTCAAACAGTTGGAAAAATTCTTCTTAGCTAGCTTTTGGGCACAAACACCCTTTGTCAAGCTGAGGAAGTGTCTGCAGATGGTCTGTGCTCTTCCTGGATGGAGTGGTAAAGCAGGCAGAGGCCAGTACCTATGCAAGAAAGCCACATGGAAATTAGAAAGACAAAAGGTAGAAAAGGAGGGGAGGGAGGAAGTGGGCAGGAAAGTAAAGTGTAAACAATCAGGTCTGGCAGGTACCTATTGAATCAGATGTCAGGTAGGTTATGTCATAAATCCAATGTTTATGTAGCAGGCTTACCTTTTTGGGGGCCTGGGTAGAGTCCCAGGCTCGAGGGTCTGCTGTTTGATTGATGGAGCTCATCTACCAATCCGGAGACAGCAAAGGGAAGCAATACCATGCCCTTTTCCAAGGGAGGGGGCAAGGAGCAGCTGGACCTGAATCAGAACTGCACCAGTCAGGTCCGGAGAACTTTGGGGGCTGAGCCCCTGAAGAGTATAAAAGGGGAGCGTGCTCGGCAGGCAGGGGAGAGACGATGAGGGACAGCAAAGAGAGAGGAACTCCAGAGATGGCTGTCCTCGGGACCTCACCTGAGGTGTGCTTCAGCGGTGTGTGGATCGGCACATGGGGAGCTGGCCCTGGGAGCAGCTTGAGGTGGCTCGGGCCTCACCCGGTGCATGGGTCAGCACATGGAGAAACTGCCTTGGAAGCAGCTTGTGGCTGCTCACCTTAGCCCTGGCCCTGGGCCAAGTGACCAGAGCCCTGCAGTGTGACTCCACCTTTAACTAAAAGATCCTCAGTTCCCAGAGCAGGGCCTGGGAAAGGGAAGAACCCCCGGTGGGAGACTGGGGAGTTGGAGCCTGCAAGGGCTTGGCTCCTGTGAGAGAGTGAGTCCTGGGTGCCCAGTGCAGGGCCGGGCCATCAAGGAGAGCTGAAGGCGCCACTGGGGAGAGGCTCTTGTGGGATTGGCCACCAGGGGACGAGCCTTGACTTCTCCAGAGGAGAAGTGTGAGTTACTGGGGAAGCAGGCCCTGCAGGGGAGGCTGGCATGGGTGAGGAGGGTCTGCTGCCTCCACCCTCCATTGTGGGAGGAGTGTGTCCAGTTCCCAGGGCCCTAAAGTGGGGGGACTCCAGGGAAACCCCTCGGGGAGGTGCTGAGTGCACTCCCTATTTTGAGGTTGTCATTGTGTTAAGGGCTATATAGCTAGGGGTATTCTTTAAGGGGGTTTATATGGTTTATGTGTTTGAATGGCTCAATGTGTATATTGGTATTGTTATTTGTGAAGGTTTAAAGAAATATCATTGTTAATTTACTTGGGTTATATAGGTTAATATCCCTATGTGTTAATTGTATTGTATAGGTTGTAAGTTATTTGGTTCATATTTGGTATTATATGTGAATTGTGGAATATTATATATAGTATTATATGTTAAGCCTTGTAAATATTCTATGTCTTATATTAAGTGTCTGTATTTACTCATGTAATAAATTATACATAGTTAAGTACTTGGTTTTGGCCTGGCTCTATAGAGAGGGAAGGGAGCTGCTCTAGTAGCTGACCCCTTCCACAGCACTCTGCCTGAGCACCACCACTGTCATCGGAGGACAGGACACACCCCCCAGGTGTACCTGGGCTACATTTATATTGAGTCCATGATTTTTTGTGTCCTGTAGAATTATGAAGTAAAGTTTGTAGGCTCGTCTCTGAAAGGTGTTTTGTAAATTCCTTTGAGGATTAGAACTGAGAGATTGGAGAGGGAGTGACTGTCTTGTGAGAAGTGTGCTCCTACAGGTTTCATAGATTTTAGGGTTGGATGGGACCTATTAGATCATTGAGTCCAACCCCCTGCCCTGGGCAGGGAAGAGTGCTGGGGTCAGATGACCCCAGCCAGGTGTTTGTCCAATCTCCACTTAAATACCTCCAAGGAAGGGGATAGCACCACCTCCCTTGGAAGCATATTCCATATTTTGGCAACCCTCCACGTAAAGAATTTTTTCCTGATATCCAACCTAAATTTGCTCTCCTTCAGTTTGTGGCCATTGTTTCTAGTTACCCCGATGGGCACCCTGCTAAACATCGTATCTCCTATTTCCTGCTGTCCCCGCCCAATGCATTTGTAGAGGGCCACAAGATCACCTCTCAGTCTTCTCTTGCGGAGGCTGAAGAGATTCAGGTCCCTCCATCGGTCCGCATAGGACTTTTCCTAAAGGCCTTTAACCAGACAGGTGGCCCTCCTCTGAACCCTTTCCAGGTTATCTACATCCATTTTGAAGCGCGGCACCCACAGCTGGATGCAGTACTCCAGCTGCAGTGTGACCAATGCCACATAGAGGGGAAGTATCACCTCCTTTGAACTGTTTGTGATGCACCTACTTATGCAAGAAAGAGTGCAGTTAGCTTTATTTATTACTTCATCACATTGGCAGCTCATGTTCATTTTCGCGTCGACTATGACTCTGAGATCCCTTTTGTACAACTGCGGAGTTGTGCTACTTAGAATGGCACCTCCCAGGCTATAGGTGTGTTTTCTTCCTCCCTGGGTGCAACACATGGCACTTGTCTTTGTTAAACTGCATCCTATTCTGTTCCACCCACTTCCCCAGCCTGTCCGAATTTGCCTGGATTTGCTCCCTGCCCTCTAGTTTGTTTACCTCACCCCATAGTTTGGTGTCATCTGCAAACTTGGACAGGGTGCTTTCTACTCCCTCATCCAAGCCACTAATGAAGATATTGAACAGTACCGGTCCCAGGACAGAGCCTTGGAGGACTCCACTGCCCACATTTCTCCAGGTAGAAACTGACCCAGCTACCACCACTCTCTGGGTGCGTCCCATAAGCCAATTTTCCACCCACCGGACTGTGTAATAATCTACATTGCAACTGTTTTGTTTATTTATAAGAATTGGGTGCAACATTGTGTTGAAGGCCTTTTTAAAATCTAAGTAAATAACATCTACCTCTATTCCTTCATCCAAGCTTTTTGTGACCTGGTCGTAAAACGAAACCAGGTTAGTCAGGCAGGATCTGCCTGCTATGAATCCATGCTGGTTGCCTCTTAGCATTATTTTACTCACTGGTCCCCCACAAATGTGATCCTTAACAATTTTCTCAAAAGTCTTGCCAAGGATAGAGGTGAGACTAACTGGCCTATAGTTACCTGGTCCCTCCTTCCTCCCCTTCTTGAAAATAGGGACCACATGGGCTCTTTTCTAGCCCTCCAGGACCTGTCCTGAGCACCACAAGCACTTAAACAGTTGCACCAGTGGTTCTGCTATGACTCCAGCTAATTCCCTAGGTACCCTCGGATGAAGATCATCAGGGCCTGTTGACTTAAATGCATCCAACCCCTCAAGTGCCCCTTTACTAGGTCATGCTAACAGTTGGTGGGCTGGTATCTATCTCATGCTTAACTCAAGTCCAACTGGGATGCATGCTTGTATCTGTGTCCAAGAACACACATGCAAGGAAATCATTTAGAAGCTCCGCTTTGACCATCCTATCTGTTACCAGTTGCCCTAGTCCATCTTGAAGGGGCCCTATGTTACCCTGTGCTTTATTTTTGCTTCCTATGTATTTAAAGAATGATTTTTTGTTATCCTTAACTTTTGCTGCCCGCCTAAGCTCCATTTCCACTTTGGCCCTCCTCACTGCTTCCCTGCAAGTTCGAGCCAAGCAGGTATACTCCTCCTTGGTGGCTGCCCCCTGCTTCCACAGCCTGTAGGCCTCTCTTTTCTCCTTCAGGCTCTCTGGATTTCCCTGCTTAACCAAGAGGGTTTCTTTGCTCTTTTGCCCTGCTTTATGTGTACTGTGATGGTCCCTTTCTGTGCCTGCAGGATCAGTCCCTTGAGAAATGCCCACCCTTCCTGGACTCCCATCCCTCTGATACTTTTGTCCGTCAGTCCCTCCCTAACTAATCTCCTGAGCTTGTTGAAGTTGGCCTTCCTGAAGTCTAGCACTTCAGCCCTGCTAGTTATCTTTTCCACCTTTCGCCGGATAGTGAACTTTATCAATAGGTGGTCACTATCCCCTAGGTTACCTTGTACCTGCAGATCCCCCACCAAGTCATCCCCTGTGGCCATCACCAAGTCTAGTAAGGCATTCCCCTAGTGGGACTGTTTACCTCCTGTGTTAGGTAATTGGGTATTCTTGTCTGATAGAGTTTTGGTGTGCAGATTTTCTAGAGGCAGCACACACTGCAGCAGCATGTAGCCCAATGTGTTACCAAGTGTCCATCTAAGGGTATGGACCATCCTAGGTACAGGACCATCCTAGCAGTCTCTCAGTTCCTTCTCACCACCCTTGTTATGACCTGGAACTCCCCAAGATACCTCCAGCTCTAGCCCTTTGTCTCACTAACTTAACCATTTTCCCTAGTGGCTAATGTTTACAGTAAATAAATGGGCCTTGTTAACATTTTCCTTTAGGTGAAAAGGCTGCTTTTCTTTCCTTTTGCCTGGAAACTGCATGGGTCATCATGGGTACATCAACACTCCAACCCTTTTGCCTGGAGACAAAACAGAACTGCTATTATGTTGGGTAGTAATGATTTCTAGCATTCTTATTGTCTTTGGTTTGTTTGCTTGTTCAAGGGCACTTGAAAGATAAATGCAGCATTTGCAGATCATTTCAGGGCATGCAAATTGTGTGTGTGTGTGTGGGGGGGGGGGCGGGCAGGGGCTGGGGGAATGCTTTTCTGAAGAATCTGCGAATTCTGCCCTGGATCCTCTGGTTGGTGCTAAACTCAACTAAAGTTGCTGACAAACCCAGCAAATGTTCCCAATCTTACATGCGTAAAGGGGTCTAAGTCCTGGGGCTCTAAGCACTTACTGTGAGCTCCAGAACACCTTTAGCTTCCATGGTGAGATTGCAAACTCAAGTACTCAGATGATAGGAAAAGTCTGATCTTTAGGTTTGGGATGTTGAAGAAGGGTACATATTAGAAAAATAATGGCACATAGTCACAGAATTAAGGACTTGTATCTCAATGCACATAAGCAAGGACTTGAACTAAGGTTGAACAAGCATCCTTCATTTTGGGATCTCCTACCTTGTAAGTGGATCTACCCCTCTGTGATCATCAGGAGAGTTGAGAGTAAGGGCATGTCTCTGCAGCTTTCACGATGCTCCCAAAATGCCACCAAGGAGCATGCCCCATTCACCCACTCCTGCTTTTCACATGCCAGACTCAGAAATGAGGCTGTACTGTAATCACCCTTTGCTGTTCTTAAGCACACCAGTGTGGCATTACTGTTTCATTTCCAGGTTGGCAAATGGGGCATGAGTGGAGGGGACATACTTGTCAATAGCTCTCAGAAGTACTGTGGAAGTGTTACAGACAGTAGAATAATTGGGGGAGGGAGGCTAGGAGGGGTGACCAGGGCAGCAGCCCCAAACCCAATGTGTATGGAAAACAGAAAAGCCTCAGTTGCCACAGTGGCAGCTGATTTGTGTCGCTGCAATCAACACAGCAGTAGCTGATGCTGCGTGGCTGCCCCTGGGTGCAGAGCCGCAGTGCTACTTCTCTGGGTATAGATGTGCATAAAGAGCTGCAACACAGATCTCTATTGCTCCAACTGATGAGTAGTTCCCCCAGTGTGGATCACTGGCCTCTAGACTGGGGTGAGAGATGCCTAGCCAGCAGGCACTGCACTTTTTTTTCTTTCTCATGGCTATTTATTAGACAGCAAAAGGATAATGAGGTTCAGGAATCCTGGGCTCAGTATTCAGTCCTGACAGGGTGCTCCCATGGCCAATTCTCCTACCCCATCCTTCATGTTGGCTTCTGCTGGGAGAGGCTGACAAAGGCTGTGGTTGCACCGGCCTGTGCACCGTGTCCCTGGCTGCATGCCAGAGGTTGCAGACCTGACCCACCTCACGCAGCTCCTAGGGTCTGGATGCTGTGCACTGTGCTGCGCACCAAGAGCCTAACCACTGGAGCTGTCCGCCA